>NC_056747.1:625919490-626081990 GCF_019279795.1 Protopterus annectens | reverse complement strand
AGCAGCAATCAAACGAAACTGTAAAACTGTAAAATTCTCCAAAGCAGGCAGAAAACAGCTCGATATGCAGCTAGATCCAAAAACTTGATGAACCAGCAAGTAATCATACCAAAAAACTTTATTGCAGAGAAAGAAGGTTAGCACTTTCACTGTAATACCATACTGCTTCTTCAGAGTAACATGAATATGGACAGAATAACATATATACAAATGACATCATCTCAAATAGCTTAACAGCCAATAAAACAAACATTCATGCAACCACATTCTCAGCTTAAAGGCATATGAAGTAGATAATATTTACTGGCATAAAATCTGATAAAAAATAAATAAAAATAATAAAAACATTAACACAAATAAATAAAACATGAAAAATATTCATAAATATATAAACAAACAACAATAAACAACCTAGAGCCATTTATTCCTTAATACAGGCTTAATGGGGACATGATCATTCAACCCCATAGCTAGGTGTGCCCCCAACCTCAAGATCCACTACAACAACTATATCACCACTGATCACTCATAATACCTGGAAGACAAAGTTGTGTTCAGGGCCAGTAGACAAAACATGTTTCGGTAAGGCACTAAAATCATATTGCTTCTTCATGCAATACACATGGTCCCTAATTCTTTGTTTTAAGCTCCTGTTCATCTAACCAATGTAGATGATTTTCATAACCAGCACTTCTTTGCATGGCCTAGAACACAGCATACTGCTAATCGTACTGACAATAAAGATTCTTCTATTCCTACTGAGAGGGCAAAGAAGCAGATTTTGGCATCATCCACTTCGGATACCTTGAACATGGGTGGGAATTTATGCATTGAAGTGACTTCACCAATGATGGACTGTCCTGGTGTTACCAAAAGTACTGAACCAGCTAACCACTATGACTTGGGTCCAGTGGTTAGAAGGAAGATACTGCCCCCACAGTCTCAGCTGGATTTTTCGATTCTGTTGACAACAAAACACAGAAAGGACAGAAATGCAAAGAACCCCCTTCTGTCCAACAGAACTGTTCCTTGAAAAAGATGTGGGGGATGGGAGCCACAACTTAGTTTGGAATATTTCCAGACATGTTTTAACACAGCATGAATTGTCAGTATTGTCAAAGTGGATTTTGTTGATTGTATGATTAATTTTTTGATGATGGACCTAATATTTCTGAGAGGCAGGATACTGAATTTAAGGTTTTATTTACACCAGCTTTGTGAGAAAGAAATATATCAAGTCATTAATAGAATACAGATGACAAGTTCTAATAATCTGACTAGATTTGAACAACAAGCCTTGAATGATTTGATTAAGAATGAAAATATAGCTATCCAAAGGCAGCTGTGTAGTGATTTTAGATTCTGGATATTATTATGATATGATGAATCAGATGTCTGATACTAATACATATATTATTGTGAGTGTGATGAAGAACAGAATAGATAATTGTTTACTTGAATGTTTTAATCTAGGTCTACATACCAAGGAACTATTTGATTACTTTATTACTGAATTTCCTGTTATTCCTCGGATTCATGGCTTACCCAAGATCCACAAACACCCTACATTCCCACAGTTTAGACCAATTGTAGCTGGGAGTGGTTGGTTGACTCAGGCTATGTCCATTTATTTGGACAAACAACTTTAAATAGCTCTTGATATGAGTGAAGTTGTATTGAAAGATACTGAAAACTTCTTGAGAGATTTATATAATGTGACAAGTGAGGGGGATGTTTCAGATATTCAATTTTTAGTGACAATAGATGTTGTATCCCTGTTTACATGCATTCCTAACCAGGAAGGCATTAGTATGGTCAGGGCAGTTTTGACTAGGAGTAATAAATTTGACATGAAGCATATTGACTTCCTGTGCATGCTTCTAGAGCTGGTCCTTGAACACAATATCTTTATGTTTCAGGATAAATGTTACTGGCAACAATCTGGCATGGCTATGGGGACCAGCTGCTCTAATTCTTACGCCAATTTGGTGATGTCAGAATGGGAATTCCATCATGTATTGTGACAACATAGAGGTCATATTGCCATATATGGACTTTTTGTTGATGACATGTTTATTGGTTGGAAAGGCAACAAGCAAGAGCTTGACTTGTTTTTTCATTCTTTAATTAATAGTAGTAATTTTTTGAAATTTACCCTCACTTGTTCCCAAGTCACTGTTGATTTCTCGGATGTGAACATCTGGCTGGAGAATGGCAAAATGCTGACCATGATGCATAGGAAGGACTGTTATAGACCGTCATATATCCATAGGCAGAGTATGCAGGCACAACATATATTTGGGAACATTGTGAGAGGTCAAGCCTTCAGGGTCTCGAGGTTGTCATGTACTACTTCTGACTTTTAAGGAAGTTTGTCAGATTTGAAGAAAGAGTTTGCCATCAGGGGTTACACCCAAGTTGAAGTTGATCAAGCTTGTGCCAGAATAACCAACAAGCGTGATAGTAGAGCATGTCCATATTTTTCTGCTCTGTATAGGCAATCAGTCAGATCACCTCATAGGTATTGTTGTCCTCCCATTGTTTTGAAATTTTCCCATGGTGTAAATATGGTGAAAGATATAGTTACCAGGAACTGGCATATTTTACAGACTGACAGCAGATATTCCGATATATTAGCAGATGGCCCTAGATTTGTATATAAGAACCACAGTAATTTAAGGTAACAGTTATGTTTTCCCAGACATGTTATGTTTGGATCCCAAGTTTTGATGGGTACATCTAAATGTCATAAATGCAATTTTTGTCAGTTTATAGATGAGTCTAGGTTCTTTAGGCACCCTGTCACGGGCTACTTGTGGAAGTTGAGGGCATCTGCTGATTGCTCCACCAGGAATGTGGTTTATTTAGCACATTGTCAGTGCTGTTATAAATTCTACGTTGGTAAGATGAACAGGAGCTTAAAAGAAAGAATTAGGGACCATGTGTATTGCATGAAGAAGCAATATGATTTTAGTGCCTTAGCGAAACATGTTTTGTCTACTGGCCATGAACACAACTTTGTCTTCCAGGTATTATGTGTTATCAGCCCAGGTCTGCGAGGTGGTGATATAGCGACTCATACTGAGGTGGTTGAGTTGGAGTGGATCTTGAGGTTGGGGGCACACCTAGATATGGGGTTGAATAATCATGTCCCCATTAAGCCTGTATTAAGGAATAAACGGTTGTAGGGCGTTTATTGTTTGTTTATATATTTATGAATATTTTTTATGTTTTATTTATTTGTGTTAATGTTTTTATTATTATTTTTTATTTTTTATCAGATTTTATGCCAGTAAATATTATCTACTTCATATACCTTTAAAATGAGAATGTGGCTGCATGAATGTTTGTTTTATTGGCTTTTAAGCTGTTTGAGATGATGTCATTTGTATATAAGTTATTCTGTCCTCATTTATGTTTGTCTGAAGAAGCGGTATAGTATTACTGTGAAAGCGCTAACTTTCTTTCTCTGCAATAAAGTTTTTTGGTACGATTACTTACTGGTTCATCAAGTTTTTGGATCTAGCTGCATATCGAGCTGTCTTCTGCCTGCTTTTGGGAATTTTACAGTATTATTAAATCATATTAATCTGACAAAAATGTTTTGTAAATTTAAAACAAAATATTTTAATAATGCAGTGAGCTTCCTAGCTAAAGTAAGGTTCTTATGAATTATTATATGTTCATAGGTTAGTAACAGGCTAGCTGCCCTTGTAGGCCATTTTAAACCTAGCCAATTTACATTTTTTATGCTTGAAAGAACCTATCCCATTTGGATATAGATTGGCCTTACCTGTCCCATAGTCAATAATTATATATTATCTCAAATAAGAATACCGTAGATAATTTGAAGGGACCCATACATGGGATAAAGTGCTTAGGAGCTGCCTTTGTCCATTAGTACTACAGGGAGCAGTTCTGGAGTAAATTTTCTGTTTCCCATCCATAGATCTAAGTTGTGCTTGAAAATAGACAGGGATGAACTTTGTTTTATGTGGATGGGGAGTATGTTCCACAGCAGTGGTATCTTGTATGAAATATATCTGTCTCTCCAAACCATTCTGTTGATGTTGAAGAAGAAGTATAGATCAGAGTATTTCTGATAATCAGTAATGGATCAGGGGATGCCTTGTATGCCATACACAGGTCACCTCTTAGCAGTCTGTCGGATACCAAGTATAGTGACACAGCTTTGAGTCAGTCCATGTAGGACATATTGTTTAGGCCTTTTATCCTTTTAGTAAGGCAACTTTGTGGGAATTCCAGTTGTTGCATGTGCCTGGAAAAACGCATGCCAAAAGGGCATTATATTCAGTGATTTGCCTAATGAGAGCTGAGTAAAGGGGGACAATGACATCCCTAGATCTAGACACCATCCTTTTGTTTACAAGTTTTGCAATATAGAAGTGCATTCATACAAAGCAATATAGAAGGACATTCTTACAGCAATAGACACATGTTGGTCAAAAGTTAGGTCATGATCCAAGTAAGTTCCAAAATCCCGAACAACTGAGTCAACCCTCAGGGAGAATTGTCAATGTGGTAGTTTCCTGGGGTATATGACTTCCCAAAGGATATAACAATGCATTTTTTGGCATTTAATTTCAGACCATGATTTGACACCTGTTATTTATTTGAGACAAATCTTCCTGCAGGATGGCTAAGTCATTTGGGGATTCAATAACTACTCCTAGCTTACAGTTGTCTGCAAACGTAGTCAGCCAGAGGCCTTTGGTATTGGCTTTTACTTCAAAAAAATAGATGCCAGACTGGACACATCCCATCACAGAACCCTGGTGGACTCCACTGGTGACTGGTCTATCTGTGGAGGTAACTTCCCCTTTTTTCATTATCTGTATCCTATCTGTCAGTTGGCAATGTAGTAGGTGACATAAAGGTTTACTCCCAGTTTATCTAACTTTTCTACTATGGCTGATTGAGGAGCTGTGTCAAAAGCTTTGGTCAGGTCAATGTATGCGGTGCATACTATTTTACTTTCATCCATTGCTTTGGTGATCTTTCCAGGAAAAATGCACCAGGTTGAGTAAGCACGGCCTGCCCTTGTTGAATCCAGACTAAGACAGGTGCAGTGTTTGGAGGTTCCCTATGTCCAGATTGATTAATTCCATAAGTCTTGCCCTGTTTTTTATGTGAAGCTGCTTAGACTTATGTGTCTGTAATTGCCTGGGTCTGTGGAAGGTCCTCCCTTAAGCAGTCGAATGACTGTAGCTGTTCTGTATTCACTGGGTACAAAATATGTATGGAGACTGAGACTGAACACTGTTATTAGGGGTGTGACTAACTCTTGCATCATACTATTTAAGATGCATCCAGGGGTATTGTCAGGACCCACCAATGCAGTATTTTTAACTTTTGATAGCACTTTTAGGACTTGGCCTTGTGTGATAGCTGAAGGTGATCCAGTTTCAGGTATATCTTGAGGGACAAATAGAGGGGAGAGAGGGGTAAAGTTAGAACTAAATTTATCATCCTTAAATTCACTATTTCTTCAGACACTCATGTCTAGTGGGCATACATGGTTAGTGAAGAAATAAATAAATAAAAATAATAATAAATAAAAATGTTACATTAGCTATTTATACTACACACACGCACACACACACACACACACACACACACACACACACACACACACACACACACACACACACACACACACTGTTTACATTTTATGATTGGGAAAACAATACATTTGCAATATGTAAGTATTACTGCAAAATACTTTAACTTCATAAAAATAAACACATTTGTCAAAGAGGGGAAGGCAGAATACTGAAGCTAAGGATTCATAACGGGAGTGAATCCTCAATACAAAGTTGTGTTATACCCACAGAACAACTACAAAGTGCCACTTTGGCTGATGGTGTGAGAAGAGGGCTTTACTGAAGGAACTTCTGATAGCTTTTATTTTTTTCATATAATTGGTATCTGGCAACAGGGTGATTACTCCAATGCTTAATTGTTCAGCCATCATTCACAATCAGCTTAGCACATAGCTAAATTGTGCTTTTGAGATTATGAACACAACTAAAAAATTCCTTTGTGATTGTGTTTGGCTTGAGTAGTTATTTTAGCCTCAAACTTGGCTTTGTTGGACTTTATTAAGCTCCTGAGTTGTTTGTTTATTTCAGTGACAAGGGCTCTCACATTCTGGGAATTAGTCTTCTTACTTTTGGTCAAATTTATTTTCCTTTTATTATAAAATATATCACATTAAGTTATCACATTTATTTATATGAAATATTTTTATTATAAAATATGTTGTATTTCATGTGTTATTTGTTATTCCATGCAGTAAGAAGTATTTTCTTACATTTGGAAGATTAACAGATTCAATAAAGCCTGCACTAAGTGTACACTCTTCTGAGTGACAGACAACACAGACATAACACACACCTTCTTCTTCCTAATTTTAGTTTTCCTACTGATATTCTAGCAGCTTTAAATATTGACAGGGATTCATACAGGTTACCACAAAGTGTAGACTACATGTTGACTTACTGTAATCTTTCTGAGTGACTAGAAAACACAAAACATGTGATAAGAATTTTATTGAATACATATCATGTATTCTTAGTGTAGGCTTTATTGAATCTGGTAAGTGTTTTTAATATTTTACGTTATTTTATTTACTTGAAAGCACATGATCCTAGCCAAATGATAATGCACAGCTTGAGATTAAATCTACATAATTATTGGCCAGACAGAATAAAAAAAAGGATTCTGATTTCAGCAAAATAAAAAAAAAATCTTTGTCAAATTACCAGTGTAATACTTAGATGATACCACCATCAACAAGCTACAAATGGTTTATTATTTATTTATTACAAAGTTTGTCAGTTTAGCTGACTGGGTTAGGACTGTGAGATGTTAACAGGGTTTGTACTATAATCTGGTGTTTAAGCGCCCTTAGTTTCTACTTGCAAACTATATAATGGAGTAAGTCAGACAGTTCTCTGTGGTAACCCCTGAAAACAGACACGTCTAGTGGGCATACATAGTTAATGAAGAAATAAATAAATAAAAGTACTACATTAGCTATTTATACCACACACACACACACACACACACACACACACACACACACACACACACACACACACACACACACACACACACACACACACACACACACACACACACACACACACACACGCACACACGCACACACTGTTTACACCTGCAATGATTTAAGAAGGGAAAACAATACGTTTGCAAAATGTAAGTATTACTGCAGAATGTTTTAACAATAAAAATAAACACATTTGTCAAAGAGGGGAAGGCAGATAGAGTACTGAAGCTAAGGATTCATAACCATAGTGAATTGTCAGTAAAAAGAAATAGTGTTATAACCACAAAACAACTACAAAGTGCCACTTTGGCTGATGGTGTGAAAAGAGATCTTTACTGAAGGAACTTCTGATAACTTTTATTTATTTTTTTTCATATTATTGGTATCTGGCTATCGGGTGATTACTTCAATGTTTAATTGTTCGGTCATGGCAGTAGGGGTACTGGTAGGATGACATTTTACATAACACAGTATGTGAGAGGAGGTGTGCAATTTGAGAAGAAAAGAAACTTAATTGCAGGATAAATGTTTGGAAAGAACAGAAGTGAGTGGGTGACTTTCAAGAATTCAAGTGTATAAGTTTCAGATAATATCCATTTAACTGGAATCAGGTTTGGAAGTCTGTGTAATTAGTCTGTTGATATCTGCAGCAAGATTTCTAGCAGTGCAGAAATGGTAAAAAACATCAGCATATTGGAAGAGAGTTATAGGTTAATTGGAATAGCATGTTATTTACAAATTTGCAAAGCAAAAGAGTTCAAAGACTAACTCTTAAAGAACACCAGTGGGGAAATGTCATGATGATGCAATAGAATCTATCCATTTTAATGCCTGAGGTAGCTTGAGAATCAGGGTATGGCATGATTAGTGAGATCTGATCTATGATGGCCAAGCAATGCAAAAAGAGGTTATAATTAATATTGCCTGAAGTTTTGCCTTTCTTTCAGATATTCTGTGAAAGCAGGCAGCGCTGTCTACATGACTGACAAAAAGAAGCCCAATAAGAGCCAAACTTGTAAAATAACTAAAGCCAGGATAAACTGTAGAATAATTCTGCATTAATCACCAAATTCCACAAAACTTAGCGCTTTCACAATAATACATATGGCTTCATTAGAGTCAGTGGAAAATTTAAAAACACTCCTATAAATAGCTACATCATCTAGCAACAACCAATCAAATTCCTTAATTCATGAATACATTAATAAATAATTAAATTAATTAATTTGTCTAAAGTAGTCTAAAATAATTAATCTGAAATAAAACTTCATGCTAAACTGTTCCAGTTGCTTTAAAAACATATATTTTGTACAAATGTGTGTGTGTGTGTGTGTGTGTGTGTGTGTGTGTGTGTGTGTGTGTGTGTGTGTGTGTATATATATATATATATATATATATATATATATATATATATATATATATATATATATATATATATATATATATATATATATATATGGTTCCCTATCAGAAGCCTGAAACACTATAAGCTTGAAAATCAAAATCCTGAAACCAAAAGCCTGAAAATTCAAAATCCCGAAAACCCAAAATCCTGAAACTCAAAATCCTGAAAACACAAAATGGACATACTGACATCATTGTGGCTTTGCTATTGTTAGCCCTGTGGTGTTAGGTCATGCGTTGGGTTCAGGTCAGTGTGCGGTTGGTTTTATGTTAGGGTTAGGGGCGGTTTAAGTGAGTTAGGGTTAGGGCGCAGGTTAGGCATGTATGCAATAGTGACAAATATTGGGGTTAGGGGCGGTTTAAGTGAGTTAAGGTTAGGGCGCGGGTGAGGTGAGTGTGCGATAGTGACGGACCTTAGGGTTAGGGTTAGGGTCAGGGTCAGTTGGTAGATATTAGTGTCTTTATAGTGACATATTAGCATTATTTGTGTTTTCAGGATTTTGAGTTTCAGGATTTTGGGTTTTCGGGATTTTGAATTTTCAGGCTTTTGGTTTCAGGATTTTGATTTTCAAGCTTATAGTGTTTCAGGCTTCTGATAGGGAACCATATATATATATAAAGTCCTAGCACATACAACACTCGTTGTGTATATATTATACTGTTACACCTATATCTATTTATAGCATTTGTGTAGTACTAAATACAAGTATATATATATATATATATATATATATATATATATATATATGTATATATATGTATATATATATATATATATATATATATGTATGTTTTTTATCTAAATAGATAAATATTCAACATATATACTCATTTCAAAATAATTTATAATATTAATAAAGATCAATTATAATGGCCACTGCAAAATTTATAATAAACTATTATTATATAATAAAACTGCATGTGAAAAATCATGTGCTATGTTAGTTAATAATATAACTCCTTGACTTCAGGTAGGGAAAAATAGATATACTATCATTTATACCTGGATACTGGGTGGCATTTAATCTAATTTGCCAAGCTACTTACTTTTATATATACTTGTATTTAGTACTACACAAATGTTATAAATAGATATAGGTGTAACAGTATAATATATACACAACATTTATAGAGTTTTGTATGTGCTAGGAGTTTATTTATATATATATATATATATATATATATATATATATATATATATATATATATATATGGTTCCCTATGAAACCATCGAAGTTACACTACATCGAAAATGAGAAGATCGGGACTTCCATATTGAAATTGCAAACCATAATCGCCGACTTCCAAAGCGTCGAAATGGAATGTCACAGCACTGGTGTATGTTTAACGCGACCCGTGTGCGACAGTGACGGAGGTAGGAGTGGTCAGGTAAGTGAGTTAGGTTAGGGTGCAGGTAGGTGAAGTGTGCGTTAGTGTCGGAGCTTGGGCTAGGGGTGGGTAAGTGAGTTAGGTTAGTGCAGGTAGGTGAAGGAGCTTGGGCTAGGGTGGGTAAGTGAGTTAGGGTTAGGGTGCAGGTAGGTGAAGTGTGCGAGTGTCGGACCTTAGGGTTAGGGTTTGGGTCAGGGCTAGTGTGTATTCTATGTAGTGTAGTGTGTTGTTTACGTTCCGTGTGTCGGTGTTATGGTGTTCGGTGTTTTAAATGTCGACAATTTCTGTTTTCGCTGTTATGTACTTTCGATGGTCTAGTCTCGATGTAGTCATTCTCGATGTAGTGTAACTATGGTTTCATATATATATATATATATATATATATATATATATATATATATATACATACATTTTTACAAAATATATGTTTTTAAAGCAACTGGAACAGTTTAGCATGAAGTTTTATTTCAGATTAATTATTTTAGACTAATTACTTTAGACTAATTAATTAATTTAATTATTTATTAATGTATTCATGTATTAAGGAATTTGATTGGTTGTTGCTAGATGATGTAACTATTTATATGAGTGTTTTTAAATTTTCCACTGACTCTGATGAAGCCATATGTATTATGGTGAAAGCGCTAAGTTTTGTGGAATTTGGTGATTAAAGCGGAATTATTCTGCAGTTTATCCTGGCTTTAATTATTTTACAAGTTTGGCTCTTATTGGGCTTCTTTTTGTCAGTTTGCTGGTTACTTTAAGGCAGGTAACTGGGGATATATATTCCGCTTTATCAAGGATTTTTAGTTGTGTTGGTGCAACTAAAAATATTATATTAACACTTTTTCATTTGATTCGAACATCCATTTGCTTGGTTTTATATTTTTGTGAGTTCTTGGTTCCGGTTCATATGGAGATGTTAATTTCCGAACTTACTTCTTTGGTTCAGAAACTAACCGCACTATTGGTTGGAAGAGAGGCCAGAAATGCAGTATGTGATACGTTGACGGACTCCCAAGTGGAGTTGTTTACGTTGCATGCAACACCCGGGCTAGAAGCGGTGAACAATGCAGCACCAGAAGCAAGTGCAGCATGTCCTGAGCAAAAGAACATCAAAGAGTGGCTACAGTTACCTAAATTTGATTTCTCTGACTCGAATGAGGAGAGGAATGAATGGAGAGGGGTAACGCTGCCATTAAGGAAGCAGATAGATCAGTTTGGTGATTTGTGTCGCAAATACAGAGGCCTACAGATGGATAATTCATTTTTGACGAAATCTGTTTTGCTCAAGCAGGTGCCCAAAGGATTAATATATACACAACATTTATAGAGTTTTGTATGTGCTAGGAGTTTATATATATATATATATATATATATATATATATATATATATATATATATATACACACACACATTTTTACAAAATATATGTTTTTAAAGCAACTGGAACAGTTTAGCATGAAGTTTTCTTTCAGATTAATTATTTTAGACTAATTACTTTAGACTAATTAATTAATTTAATTATTTATTAATGTATTATTGTATTAAGGAATGTGATTGGTTGTTGCCAGATGATGTAACTATTTATATGAGTGTTTTTAAATTTTCCACTGACTCTGATGAAACCATATGTATTATGGTGAAAGGGCTATGTTTTGTGGCATTTGGTGATTAAAGCAGAATTATTCTACAGTTTATCCTGGCTTTAGTTATTTTACAAGCGCTGTCTACATGCCACAGACAGCACCCACATGGAAGGGAGAGATAATCCTGTTTACTACTAAATTTCTCTAGAATTCTGTATAGTGGCGATGGAAAGGTTTTGGTCAGAATTTGCTGAAGATTATGGAGGGACACTCTCTGTGTAGAGGCATAATGATGAGCATCTTCTTGAGAGTAAATAGATATGTTGCAGCTGGTTTAGGGCTACAGTGTGGAACATATACATATGCATGTAGTTTTGGAAGGGAATGTGGTACAGATGGCTAAAAAGAAATATATAGACAAACTTTGGTGTAACGGTCTGACCCAGTCCAAGTAAACCTTTACTTCTGGGCAGTTCCCAAGTTATAAGAGATGATTAAAGTTGTTTAGAATAGATAATGCTTTCTAAATTTTGGGCCTTAGTGTCATAATGTTGAGAAACCTCAGCATCTATGACCCCATCCTAAAATATGGCCATGTACATTTGGTAGTGACCTTAATAATGAGAACACTATAAATACAAGTAACAGAAATTAAGTTCCTTCACAATGTTGCTTGGCTCACTTCTGTGATGTTGTGAGAAGCCTGAAAACTTGTGAGAATCTCAAAGTAAAGCCACTACTCCACTGGGTTGAGACGAATTAGCTGAGGTGTACTGGGTACCTTGTGAGAGAATGCTGTCAGAATGCCTTCAACAGCTTCCACTGTGCTAACAGATACATGTCTTATAAATACCCAGACTTTTTTACATGTGCGTCAGAATATGTGGCTTATGCAGCATGTCAGGTATTTTATATAGGAAGACTGAAAGAAAGTTAAGAAAGAGAATATATTAACCTAGTTATGCATGCCATTAAACAAAAGAACTCTGCAGCATCATATGTAGCAATTTTAAGATATTTAGTTTTATGCATTAGATCGTACTGCAGATGATTAAAGATATGGAGACGGAGAAGGAGAGTTAGACTGCAGAAAGCACAAAGGGCAGGTCATTTTATATGCATGTAAGACTTCAGGGATTAATAGGAATGCGAGTTTTAAGTTATTTAAAGGAAAGGAAACTACATAGTGACTGTTTTTAGGGTTACTATCTTTTTAAGTAGCACTTGGTTTTAGAATGTAGTCAAGTGAATTAGGCATTTGGTCCTGTGATTTTTAAATGTTACACAATGTGGAGTGTCGTTTTTGAAAATGAGTCTGATGATATCTCAATGTTTATTTTGTAAAGAAATGAAAGTTTTTATTCATTAACATTTCTTTCAACCATCCTGAATCCTCGTTTTCTTCCATATTTTGAAAAGTATTGTTGTTTCTTCTTTACGCGTGGTTATACTTTCATCTGGGAAGTGTGTGGACCTATCTTTTCCTTCTTGATTATTATATTCTTGTAGACCCTGGCAACTGTTCCATACAGAACAATGTTCTGTCTTTTCTACCTTTATGATCAAATAGTACTAAGAAAGGTGTCTGAAATATACATGATAAAATAATAATATTACTCTTTCTATCATGTGTATATATTCCACTGTTGCTGACGTGGCCATTCAATGGCTCACCATGCAGTAATCCATTGATGGTTGTAGTCACCCATAAATGCAACTTTATGAACTCTGTCAAGTGATAACCCTCACAATCAGACTTACCTATTGTCATGGTAAATGCTTTTAGTGACTGTAGATCATTGTGTGTATTGTACCTAGTCAGCCACTGTAGCTAGATAGTACATGCATATAAGTTACTGAGCACGTGCAAGATCAGTGCCATTTTGCAGTCAGCCAGAGTGAATGCAGGCATGAATGGAGATGCACATCTGAGTGTGTTTGAAGTAATGAGTCATTCATTTAGCTTAAATATATGTTCCAGTTACAGCTCTTGATGTGTTTATGTACAAGAAACAATTGAACCCATCACAGTGCCTCAGTGTCTCATTTGAATACATGAGACATGTGAAACGATGTCTTAATGGCATCCAAAGTTAAAGCAGCTCGCAAACCATGAGGTATGCAATTAGAAGTGGAGGAATATACAGGAGCCAACTCACAAACAGGTCAGTGGTTATTCAAAGGTACTTAAACTTGTTTAAATGATTTTTCAATCACAGAATAAGCAGTGAAGCATTCAAAACATTAAAAATAATTACCAAGATAAACAAAATGTCTGAAATTGCAACATACTGATAAAAGTATTCAAAATAAATCCAAAAGTGTTTGAAATAATTTCCATAGTGTTAATATGTACAAAAAGGCTAAAATGACCGCATTTTTTCACATTAACTAAAATTTTTCTAAGTATCCAAAGTATCCAGAGTGTTTGCAATGTTTGCAGTATTAAAGTGAAGTCTTTTCAGAGAGATTGTTGTGCAATTGGGCATAATTATAAGTACCTGGTCTATGCTTATATTTAAATGAGTTTTGTTGTTATGGCAGAGGGATTTCATAGACCTGGACTACTTGTGTTTGATAATAATATTGCTGAGAATATGATATTTTCATACAGGCTGCATTTTTTGATAAAGACACATGTACAAAGGCATTCATACTTCTTAATTTAGCTGAGTCAGAAGCCATTGACAGGGAAAATTAATTTGTGTATGCAGGGGAGGGGGAGAACTGCCATATTGTGATACAGGCTGAAATGTGGGAAGACCCTGAGTGCTTAAAATGTAAATTTAGAGAAATGTGTAACCCTCAAATGAATATTACATTGAAAAGGGACATGTTTTACACAAGAAATCAAAAGCCTGTTGAAACTATAGCATCATATATTACCAGCTTAAGAAATAAAGCAAGAACATGCAGATTTGGTGATCTGAGAGATGAGCTGATAAAAGACAGGCTTCTGTGATATTAATAATGATGCAGTGAGAAAGATTTTGCTTTAAGATAGTGATCTAATTTTGAGGAAAGTCACTGAGATTTCTCAAATATATGAGCTTACAGAAAAGTAGACAAATATGCTTACAAATGAGAAAAACATGCATGCAATGTCTGCCAGTGTGATTGTTGATATTGTACAACATAAGGTTGGGTGCAAATAGAAATATAAACCAAGAGGCAGTACCACATCTAACCTTAACTATAAATGGAATAGGGCCACTGCAAACAATGTCATTGCTTGCTGTCATAATTGTGGAGGCAGTCATGAACCTAAACGAGAGAAGTGCTTAGCTTTGGGTCAGCAGTGTCATAAATGTAAAAAGTAGAATCATTTCAAAAGGCTTTGCAAGTTAAAAGTAGCACATACTTTTATAAAAAGAGAGCATCCAAAGAAGCAAATAGATCTGACAGAGAGCTGTGAACAAATTATCTATGTTTATGGTGTCTCTGTGAGTAATGAAACAATTAACACAGTATATTATCAGTTGGCAGCAAAGAGTGAAATATTTTGTACTCTTAGATTAATGGGAAACCTGTAGAGCTTAAAGCAGACACTGGATCCAAGTGCAATGTTAGATGAGCACAAATGTTTGCCAAGTAAAAGATGGTGAGAAACTTGATTCAGGAAAGTGTGCAAAACTAGTTGCTTATGGTGGTGAAGAGATTCAGACTGATGGCACAGTAGTTCTCACATGCCATTCTACTGAAAGCAGCTATGACTTGCAGTTTTACGTAGTCAAAAGACATGTGCAGTCATGGGACTGATTTCATTTAAAAAAGAGGTCCACCATATAAGTCTGAACAACCACAATAGCTTTACACAGAATATTTTTAGTGAATAGGCTGATATTTTCACAGATGAGCTTGGTAAACTTCCGGTCACATATTCCATGAAGTTAAACCATGAAGTAAGCCCAATTGTCAGACCAGCAAGGAAGGTTCCATTAGCAATGCAGAGCAAAGTAAAAGCAGAGCTTGATAAAATGGTGAATTTAGGTGTATTAACTCCAGTAAAAGAACCAACTAAATGGGTATCCTCCATGGTTGTGTCTCATAAGAAAAGCTCAGATGATATTCATATATGTTTTGATCTGAGAAATTTAAACAAAGTGCTTAAGTCTTAAATGTCCTTACCATCTGATGTGCAGAGTAGAAGAAATAGCTGCTGTCATGCCAAATGCCACTGTTTTTTTCAGTCTTACATGCAAAAAGTTCATTTTGGCAAATTTCATTGAATCAGAAATCTTCATTGTTAACTACTTTTCGTACACCATTTGGTAGATACAGATTCTTGAGAATGCCATTTGGGATAAATTCTGCCTGTGAAGTATTTCAACATGCGATGGAACAAATCTTTTCAGGTTATCCATGTGCTATCATACTAGATGACATTATTGTAAGGGGCAATGGCAAAGTTGAACATGATAGAAACCACAAGAAAGTTCTAGATCGTGCTCATGAAATAAATCTTAAACTGAATCCTCAGAAGTGTAAATTCAAGCTGAAAGAAGTTACTTATGTGGGTCATTTGTTTACCAGTTCTGGCTTACAACCAGACCTGTCTAAACAAGCAGCAATTCCTGAGAGGCCTATTCCAGAAAATGTTATATCTTTGCAATGTTTTCTTGGTATGGTCAAATATTTAGGAAAATTCATCCCAGATCTGAGTGAGCTTTCAGCACTGTTATGTGAGTTGACACTCAAAAATGTAAACTGGTCCTGGATGGAACAACACCAAAAAGCATTTGACATTCTGAAACATAAATTTGCCAGTCCACCTGCATTGAGATATTATGATATTCAGAAACCTGTAACTCTTTCCTGTGACGCTTCAAAGTATGAAACACAGCAAAAACTGTTGACTCCAATAAAGGCTGTCCCTCCAAATAGTTCCTCTATTCAGGGGAACATAAAATACCAGTACATATCCAATCCGCACACAGGAGAGTTCCGAAAAAAATAAATTTTATTCACACAAAAAATATGTAAAAAATAGATTGAGCGCTTTCATCTCCACTCAGGAGACTCCATCAGAATCAGCATTCAAAAGAACTGTACACATTTTATATCAAGCCACATCCATTTCATTGGCCAAGCAATTAATTAAAATGTGTATAGTTCTTCTGAATGCTGATTCTGATGAAGTCTCCCGAGTGGAGATGAAAGCGCTCAATCTATTTTTTGTGTGAATAAAATTTATTTTTTTCGGAACGCTCCTGTGTGCAGATTGGATATGTACTGGTATTTTATGTTCCCCATAATAGAGGAACTATTTGGAGGGACAGCCTTTATTGGAGTCAGCAGTTTTTGCTGTGTTTCCTGGTTTTGTGATTTGTGCTTTCTGCACCTGTGATTACTATGCTTCAAAGTATGATCTTAGTGCAGCATTTATTTATTATTTATTTATTACATTTGCTGACCAGGAAAATCTGACTGGACGCAAGTTCTTTTTCAGCGGAGGCCCAGGGAGGAAAGTTCCACAATAAAAACAACTATTAAAAACAACAATTAATTACAAGTTACAAGAAGTATAGGTAGGTTTTGTTTAACAGTAGTAAACAGTTATAGTTCAAAATGAAATTAAGTATTTAGTTAAATGGTACAACACTTATATCATTGGTGCCATAAAGACTAGCAAGTATTTTAATAGCTGAGCTAGCATACCAGTGGCCTATGCACCCAGAACTTTAACCCAAACTGAACTGCAGTATGCACAAATAGAAGAAGAGCTTTTGGCATTAGTGTTCACATGTTTGAAGTTCAATGATTATATTTATGGCAAACCTGTTCAAATACTGATCACCAACCTTTGGTGACAATTTTGAAAAAGCCAATACATACAGCCCCAACATGCCTAAAATGCATGGTATTAAAATTGCAAAAGTACAATTTCAGTATTGTCTATACAAAAGGCACATTTCTGTACCTTGCTGATGCTTTGTCAGGAGCACCCAGACAAACAACAGTACAGCATGACAATGGGAAAGCAGATTTTGAAGTCATGGAAGTCAAATTTTTTTCCTCATCACAAACTGGTGAACTGAGAAATCATACAGCTTCAGACACAATTCCCCAGAAGCTGAAACATGTTATCAGTCAAGAATGGCCAGCATGACAAACCAGTCTACCACTTGGCATACTGAAGTATTTTCCTTACAAAGACGAGCTCATCATGGAAGATGCAATCATCATGAACGGTTTTAAAGTGTTAATTCCTACAGCATTACAACAGGAATATATCAAAATTTTGCATCATGGTCACCTGGGTACTGATTCTACCAAAAGAAGGGCAAGAGGTATAGTATTTTGGCCTTCTGTGCCAAAAGATTTAGAGATAGAAACTCTAGCATGTTCTATTTGAAACAGTACTAAATTGAATCAACAAAATGAACCACTTCAGCTAAACCAGATTCCTGAAGTACCATGGTCAAAGGTGGCTGCTGATATTTTCAAATGGAATTACTTAGTGTTAGTAGACTCTTATTCGAATTGGTTTGAAATTGACATTCTTCCTAACTTAACATCCAGAACTGTCATTTTGAAACTGAAGAGACATTTTTCTGTTCATGGTAGTCTGCACAAAGTCATATCTGACAATGGTGCACAGTTTACAAGTCAGCAGTTCAAGAGTTTTGCTGAGTCTTACGGCTTTGTCCATGTTACTATTAGTCCTGAGTATTCACAGTTCAATGGATTAGCTGAACATGCAGTTCAAAATGCAAAATGTTTGTTGAAGACATCCAAGAGAGATGGTATCAATGTTTTTTTAATTTACTTAATCCCAGAAACATTTCTCAAGATAATTTGCTTGGTTCATCTGTTCAGAAATTAATGTCCAGACAGACTAGAACAACTCTTCCGATCAGTAAACAATTATTGATTCCAAATGCAAAGAACAACAGAATCGTCAAGACTCAACTTTTGAAGAAAGGCCAGTCACAAAAGTTGTACTATGATAAAAACAGCAAACCCCTCAAAACATTAAGTCAATGAGAGATTGTGAGAATGCACACATCTAAAGGATATGACTGAGTGGGAATTGTCAAAAATATTTATGAACTGAGATCTTACATCATGCAATCTGATGGAATGGATTTTAGAAGGAATTGAAGACACATACTGATAGTCTCCAAATCAGTGATGCAGCAGATTGCCTGTGCCAGAGACTCTATTTCTCAGAACGACTCTACATTTGTTAAAATTCCAGAGGACAATGTATCTTCTTCAAGTAATCCTGATGTAATCCCCAAGGCTCCAATTGTAAAAGACTCCCCAGAAGCTGTCCCTGTTGCTAAGCCCAGTCAAAGTTTTTGTGTAACCAGATTGGGTAGAATTTCCAGACCCATTTCAAATTACACAGTGACTCGGACTTGAATTCATTTGTTGTTAAATGTTGATGTGCTATCTAGCTTGTAAAAATATCTTGTTCTCCTATTGCATGTCAAACAAATTAAAGAGGGAGAATGTAGATCATTGTGTGTATTATACCTAGTCAACCACTGTAGCTAGATAGTACGTACATTAAGTTACTGAGCATGTGCAAGATCAGTGCCATTTTGTATACTCAGCCAGAGTGAATGCAGGCATGAATGGAGGTGCACATGCAAGTGTGCTTGAAGTAATGAGTCAGTTAGCTTAAATGTATGTTCCAGTTACAGCTCCTGATGTGTTTATATACAATAAACAACTCAAACCCATCACAGTGCCTTAGTGTCTCATTTGAATGCACGAAACATGCGACCGTGACCACTTGCCAACTTTTTTTGTGTGGAATCACAAATGTTTACAAGTTCAGATATACTGTTTTTCTGGAAACATAGTGAATTTTGTAGATGCCACTATTAACTTTGTGCTTGCATCCTTAGACTGATCACACTTGCTCAAGTTAAAATAGAATGATGCATTGTAGTATTTCAATGCTGTCTTCCTTAGCATCTTTAATAAAATAACACCAGTGTGTGAGAAGCATGTCAAATCCATTAATCTGTCATGAAATGTGTCTGACAGTCAATCAATTAGAACAGAGAGAGAGAGAGAGAGATCATTTATTACCTGTCTAATGAATCTGTAAGCAGGACCAAGTAAAATTCAAGAAGGCATAAAACAAGTGAAGTGTGTCATACCAGTCTTTAAAGGCTCCAACTATTTACATCAACAACACCTGCATGATAATCCATCCATTGTGCATTGTCCTCACCCTCTTCCCACATTAGAGACACCAAAGTGTTCCTTCACTTGGCACTTCAAAGTGTTGGTGAAAACTAAATCTAAATATAGCTCATAGTGAATAATAACACAACTAACTTCAGTGCATCTCCTTATCACTTACTTCCTGCCTTTACTCTCCAGTCTGCTCAACTTACTGTGCAAACCTTTGCAATAATTAAACCCAAGGCTCATTGTTTCACACAACTCCCCCCCCAGAATTCCTGAAGATATCAGCTAGTTCATCCATTTTTACTTAATTGCCATATCAAAGAAAGACATTATTCTCCTCATATGGAAACTGGTATTCAGGGTGCCAGTACAAAACAGGCATTCCCTCAGCTATTATTTATTTACTGGCATTTCATTATGGGGAAAGTCTGACTTGGTAGAAGTCTATTTTCAGTCGAGGCCCAGGGAGAAAAGCTTCAAATTATTACAAAACATTTTACAAACAGTAATTTTACAACATGAACAATGGTTCTGCTGTCCCTGTCCCTAAAATGTTGGAGAAGTATGTTCACTGCCAGCTCTTGCAGCATCACATAAATGCAGGTATTATTTCTGATTCCCATCAGAAATTCAGACCCAGCAATGTCAATGACAGCACAAAACTGAATATGGTGGACATTTTTGGAGACAACTAGAAAATGGTAACATTGTTGATATAAGATGCTTAAATCTGTTGAAAGCATTTGATATCATTTTTCCTCTCCAGACTCATGAACAGATCCTGGTTATTCTTGGTCTCGTAGCAAGTAAGACAGCAACCAAATGCTTATTCAACTATCTTGGAAACAGGTAGCAAGTGCCAAGATGGAATAATCCCATCTCTGCTTTCATGCCTGTGGACATTAAAGTTCCTCGAAGATCTGAACTGGAACTGCTGCTGCTCTCAGATTTCATAAAAGAGATAATAAATTCCTGTGAAAACTCAAAACTAATTATGTACACTGACAATTCTGCTATTGTTCTAAAAGTAAATTCTGCTAATTCTCTCAGCATTAAACTGCAAAAAAGCTTTCATACTTTGTGGATATGTCTCACTGTCTTAGGACTGCATATTAACATAAGTAAAACAAAAATCCATCTGGTCTCATCACCTTTGACTTCTTTCAACTCATACTAAATTATTTTTCAGCATTAATTCAGTAGGCTCATCACCAATTAAGGACGCCAACTCCATAAAATGTTTCAGTTGTATCCTTGCATAACCATCTAAATCTGATCAAAAATTGAATAATACCGTCATTCAAAAACTTAGAATATTATAAACAGCCTGACTGTCAGGAGGTATGTGAGTGTGTGTGAGGTGGTGCATGTGCATGTGTGAGTGTGTGTGTGTGTGTGTGTGTGTGTGTGTGTGTGTGTGTGTGTGTGTGTGTGTGTGTGTGTGTGTGTGTGTGTGTGTGTGTGTGTGTGTGTGCGTGTGTGTGTGTGTGTGTGTGTGTGTGTGTGTGTGTGTGTGTGTGTGTTAGAGTGGCTGTCATACCTCCACACATCCCTAATTTAACAAGCATAACATTGGGTAGGGGGACCACTAGCCACCAGGGATTACTTCATGAGACTTGTGCCTTAATGGCACTTAAACCAGTGTGGTGATTGGAGGTGGGAGAAACACTACACACCAGGGATAAGATGTAGAAAGTGCAACTGTAATCTTCTCTGATGACCTAGGGCTTGGAAAGGAGATGTTGAGGATGTGCAGATAACTCAGGGACAGGTAGGGGACTGTTGTGTATGTGTGTTTGAAAGTGTGTGTGGGAGAGTGACTGAGAGGGAAGGGATGCCTTTGCCTAAATGGTGTGGCTGTCACAGTTAACTATGATGGGAAGTGCTGAACTGTACTTCTGTGTAGTAAACTTACAATTCATAGACTTGCAAATTAGTTGATAATGAGGTCCTTCCTTATTGTGCCTAACAAGTCTTTAAATCACAAAATACCATATTGTGTTAACAGGCCCATTCTACAGTGGCCCTTAATTTGATGCGGTAGGGATTTAATGAATCCTTGGGCCAGTTATTGGTACTTGTGAGGCTGAGATCCCTAAAAAATCAGGAAAAAAGATCCATGCACTGCAGATGAGCTCAGGTGAGACTTCAGAGTAATCACTCAATTATAACTTGTTTAGAAATCAACACTTCTATATTGAAAAACAAATAGATAAGCAATTTTACCCTTAAAAGAGCTTTGTCTGATCTAAATCCAGTTTAGATGACATGCAGTATTTATCTGCTTAACACAGAGATCATTATCAATTCCCTCAAGCTGGGGACATAAAGGTTTGTCATAGGCTGTTCATCTGATATACAATAGTATAAGTCTTGCTGTTCATACCTCTTCTGCAGATCTACTCCTATTGGCAGCTAATAGGTTATAGTTTATGTGCTGTACTCCTATCCAATGTGGCTACTACCTAATTGATACAAATACTTTGTATAAATCTTGCTCCTGGTTATCTATGACTATTAGTACACCATTGTATCTGTGATATAATAAGCAGATGCTATTTGCCATGTTAAGATGGGGCAACAAATACTACAAAATATGTGACAACCGGTCAAACTGAAATCCTTATGTATTATATTGTAGTAATCATATCTGCAGATAGTCAGCACAATCTGGCTGAACCTGTGACTGGGACACCTTTAGGTCAGGTAACTTACCGCCCTTTCCAAGACAGGATGAATTCAACTTTATACTGATATATCAGTTATAAGCATGATGAGAGAGACAAGAAAGGGCTCTATATGTGCTAAGTCTAAGATAAACTTTAGCATTTTATGATGGTGTGCCACCACAAAGAGAACAAATTAATATAGTGAACTCACAGAATGATATTGACAAAGAAAAATATAAAATAAGTATGACTCTCACATTTTCAAAGGACTGTCTGTAAATAAAATGTACCATACGTGAAAACTGGGGAATCATCTCAGGAAACCAGTCCATTAATAAGATACTTGACCTTGAGACTACTTTCATCTATGATAAAGGGCGCTGGGTAGAAGGGCATGCTTTGCCAAACTCAGAGTCAAATGCTGGCACCTTTCCCTGTATGCCTGCAGCTGTGGCGGCTGGTGACTTCAAATCAAAGGGGAGCTGCAGGAGACAGCTGAAAGGGTGGGGGTCAATGGAAATGGGTGAGGCCAGCTAGAAAGGGGAGGAGCTATGCTCAAAATTACAAAAACTGTAACTTTAATTAAATTAAATTTAATATGCTGCCCTGGGTGCCAAACTATCATTATGAGGGTCCAATCAAAACAAAATAAAGTGTAGAAGAAAAAAAATATTTCAGTGCATTGGCTGCATGACAGCTTACTTAATATCTAGATGGAAACAAAAAGGTTGTGAGGCATGAAAAAATAAATTACTTTTTAAATACATTACTGGAATGCCAGTCAAAATCAAGTATAATAAAAACAAGCAGCACTCAACTCAAACCACTACACCTTGCACTGCATTTCTAATTATAATTTATATTCAGCTTTTTAAAGTACCAAGTAACATGCTGAAAGTAGCAATCTCTGTGATACCCCCACTTGTAAAAATGTTTCTTATCCAAAAAAGACCTGCTGCCTGACAACAACTATCTACTTGTTTAATAGGGAAACATGATCAAAGTAAAAAATGAAAAGCAAACAAGAAACAAGCTCAAGATACATTGCTTAAAGGATTACTGCGCAGGTTATTCACCACACATAATAGATTGGTATTCGGTTAGCTTACAGGTAAAGCCTGCAAAGATGACTGCAAGTCTCCAACAAATGTAATGAGCTTCTTAAAATAATGTAATCCTGTCCTTTATTACAAATACTGTCATATGCATTTCAGTACCCAAGGCTTATACTTTAACTAGTTATGTAAGCAGTCTCTGCATGGCGACAACAGAAAGGCTTTCAGTGTTGGCAATTCTTTAACAGTATGCTTATTAAAGCTTACTTGCATCTTACAGTCTCAGACAAGCGTATCTGACGGTCATTAAAGGGTCTATATTAAATCACAGAATGCTTAAAAAAGCGAATGGTGATTGATCGACCCTATGTAAGCAAAAGCTTACAATGTCAAAGTGTCAGAACAGCAATTTTTTTTCCAAGGGAAAAAAATCGCTGTTTCAACAAAAAAAAATAAAAATGAATTTCAAACATTACATTAAGTGGGAGCTTCGCCCCCACACCTCCCGATGCAGGGGGGGCTACACCCCCCCCTACTTAAATATACCAACTCTGAGACCACACTACAGTGCCAAAAATGGCAAAGTACCAAAGCGGCCAAGCAAATTCTTTCCCAGGGAAAGAATTTGCTTAACAGCCACTTCGATATTTTCAGTTTTCTGCCTTTTAAGTTAGGCCAAAAATGCATTTGAAAGAATGCGTCTTCGGACTTCTAATATAGACCTTCAGTAAAGCATTGCTAGTTAAACACAGAGCAACATGCACTTTCTGAATAATAATAAGCATAAATCAACAGTATAAAAATATGACAGAAACCAGAACATTCTGCAAAATCAAGGACAGATGAAAAGCCAGTGTAGTACTTGTGTCTACCTTGGATGGGGGGATACTCTGCACATTTACACTGCATAACTGCTCCTTGCCTTGCTTGGGTACATCCAGAGTCACTACCTGGGGGAGTGGGGTGCAACAAGTATGTCACAATTTGAAATGTCTCTGGCTGACTATGATGGCCCTGACACATTTGTCATACCTCTCAACCTTAGAGCAAGAAATCTGGACAAAGCCATACAGAGAAGTGGGACAAAGGCCCAAAAATAAGGACAATTTTTAAATATTGCTCTTATAAACGTAGAAAGATAATAGAATATTAGGTCTTGCATTAATATGAATTTTCTGAAGGGTATGAAATCTGAAACTCAAATGTCTGTCATTATTTTCTAACTTCAGTCTTTAATGATTAGCCACTAATTTGCCAAAAAAAAAAAAACACAATTTTATGAAATGGACCAAAAATGTAATGTAAAAATATAAAATAGCCACACAATACAGCTGGGAACCTGTCAAGGTAGGGACACTTTTTAATATTAGTACTGCTAACTTTTGCAGCTGATAAAATAAAAGAATCTATATGCATTTCTGAAATAAAAGTAATCTATAACTCTGATTATTACAGTTATTTATTAACCGTAAACCCTCCACATTTTCTTCTGAAATTGCCATTTTGCGGAGGGATTATTAGGGGAAGAGCAACATTTTCAGCCAATACCAGGGAGAGTTGGGAGGTTTGGATATGCCTACTTCTATAAAGCAATTTATTTGCACGTACCTTACCTTTCAACCTGTTAATGCAGGAATCTGGACAAGGCCAGATATATTGGGGAAACATATAAACAGTACTAAAAATTGCTCTTGTATAAACTGAGACAATTGATAGAATAACAGGTCTTGCTTTAGCATGCATTTTTCTGAAGGTTATGAAGTTTGAAACTCAGTGTCTGTCATTATTTAGTGACTTAATTCCTAAATGATTTGCCAGAAAACCACAAATTTTATGAGGAACAAACCAAAAATAAGAAGTAAAAATCTATTAATTCTGTGAAAATCTAGACAGTTGAGAGGTATAGTTCAACCGGGGCTGTCTTTCAGTTTGCCGCCCTTCCCCCTCACAAAATCATAGTCAAATGGAGCCTCCCCCCTGCAGCCATTCCAATGAACCATTACTTGGCTATTTCACCCCATTCACCATAAACACTAATGTGCATACTGCTTTACTTCTACGATGATTTGGACTTCATTTGAAAGTTTTATTTTGTATTTTACAGCACAAACACTATGACATCTACTAAACAAAGCAATGCAGTCTCACAATGAAAACAGGCTTAGCATTAAATCTTCTCTGCCCTTGAAACTCACATTAATTGAAACAGCATAGAAACCCACATTCAAAGAAAATACATTTGGCTAGCGGCAGATAAAGATTAACTTTGGGCTATTTTGAAATGATAGGCCCCTTACACACAAAACATACCATGCATATGTTTTGTGTGTAAGGAGCCTATCATTTGAAAATAGCCCTTTCTGATTGGATTAGATTACATTCCTTGTGTAATACAGTACAGTTGTTAGAGGGTGTTTTAAATGTATTGTTTTGAACATTTTTCCAGTAAACAATGAAACAAAATGCATGCACCAGTAATGACAATACTGCCCAACTGAGAACATTTCTATCATAAAGGTCTACTCAAACTTCTACAATCCACCAGTATCAGTAAATATGCACAATCTCTGTAGAAGTGAAAGTCATCTAAATAATTCCACATTAAAAAGATCTGTAACTAATGAAGAGGTTGCTGCTAGCAAACAACTTTATATTTAACTGTTTCATTTACAAATTGCTTGTTGTCCTTGTGAAATAAATTGCCTATATTACATTAAAAAAATGATAAGCTAGTAATATTGCAATAGGGAATAGATGGCAAATAACAGACGAGTTCATAGTTACTAGGTATCTTCACCAAAGATGACATTCTCAAGATGGCAGCATCCACCCTGTTTACAACACAGTACAATATAAGCAATGCCTCTACATGCTGTAGGAGTAGAACCCACAGCCTTCTGCATCAAAACCAAGTATATTACCTGTTGTGCTATTAACAATGCAAGCAGTCTTAGCATAAGCAGCACTAAACTTCTCTTCTCCTGCACCTCTTGGCTCCTTGTAAAATCTACTCGACACTCAGATGTATCTCTCAACTTTGCAGCGCAAGAAATCTGGAAAAAGCCAAAATGTATTGGGGAGGGACAAAAGACAGGGACACATTTTAAACATTGCTTGTATAATCTTGGCATGTTGCTAGAATAAAATGCTGTGTTACCACCATGCATTTCACTGACAACTCAAGACTTGAACCCAGGACCATGTGCAAAACAGACAGAGCAACATACCACTATGCCAAATCAGCTGTTTTGTGAAAGAGGGGAAGACTGAAACTTAAATGGCTACCATTTAATGAATTCAGTCCTCACCATAGATGTCAACCTTAGCACAAAAAACCTGGCCGAAGCCAATAATGGGGGAATACAGCCCTCAAACATATTCAGTGAATTCAGTTCTCACCATAGCTCTCAACCTTAGCATAAAAAACCTGGACAAAGCCAATAATGGAGGAACACAGTCCCAAAAATAGGGATAAATTTCAAATATTCATCTTATAAACTTAGAAAATTGCTAGAATAAAAGGTTTTGTGTTACTATGTACTTTCGGAAGAATATGAAGTCTGAAATTCAAATGCCTGTCAATTTTATTTATTTAACATTTGTTAACCAGAAAAGTCTGACGCGGAACAAAGCCAATTTTCAGCAGAGGCCCAAGGAGAAATACTGCAGACATATGTCTTCATAACATGGGAGGACACCAGAGAAAACCCACACAAACAAAGGGAAGACATGCAGACTCCACACAGAAGGCACCCAAGCCAAGAAGCAAACCAGAGAACCTCTAGCTGTGAGGCAACAATGCTACCACTGCACCATCAACTATTTAATGAATTAAAAAATCAGAAACCACAGATTTTTATGAGGAACAGAACAGAATGAAATATGAGGCAAAAATCTGCAAAACTTTCACAAATAATGGTGGGTAGGGAATCCAGGCTGTTGTTACCTGCACCCAAAGTACAGGGTTCAAGCTTGCAGTATTCTCTAACCACCACCAGCAATCTCTCTAGCCACCAGTATAAACCAACTGGGGCATTTATACACACACACACACACACACACACACACACACACACACACACACACACACACACACACACACCTGCCTTCTTCATCCTGAGTCTCCCATACCTGCACTTAACTTTCTCCTTCATCCCAAGTCTCCTGTACCTGCAATTAGCTATTTCCTTCATCCTGAGTCTCCCGTACCCGCAATTAGCTTTCTACTTCATCCCAAGTCTCCCATACCTGCAACAGCAAACCCACAGCTTCAACTTTCTCTTGCATCATAATGGTAATCCTGCATTTTCACCGGAATGCACACTTCCAGTTTCTGGTTTCTCTGTTATTTCCTGGGAATGTTCCAAGACTGCTGACTCTGCAGTCTGATCCCCTTCCAGTCTATGCGGTTAGCACCACATAGACTTCTGGGGAATCAGCAGTCTGCTTCCTTCTTCCTGAATCCGGAATGGTAAGGCAGCTGTCTGGATTCTTTTTGTATGAAGGATTTGTAGGACTGCAGGGCTATACCATTGTGGTTCACAGCTGGGGGGTTGCAGTCCTGCAGTCCAATATCACGAGCCGCCACTGGCCTGCAGGATTCAGATGCTGTGACTTTATGAATATGAGAAACAGCTTTTATTGTCCGAACTCAGAAAAGAGATATTACAGCATGGTGAGAGATGACTGCAAAAGCAAGTTTGTAAGTTTACAGAGCCAGCTGCATAGCACGTGCAATATTCTACATAGGCAAGACTATCAAAGCCCTAAAGGTAAGGGTTGCTAAACACTTAGACATCCAAGTAAAAGATCTTAATAATCCATTAACCATAAATGCAGAATTGATATAAAAAATAAGACTTATTCTATTGTAGCTTGGCTTAGCAGCCTATGGCATAAATTTATAACCCCATCTTGAGTTAATTGGCAATGATCTCTGTGTTAAAGCAAATAAATGCTGCAAGTCATGTAAACTGGATTTAGCTCTGATGAAGCTCTTTTAAGGGAGAGGAGAAAGTGTTCATTGATTTGTTTTTAAATAAAGAAGTTTTGATATCTAAACAAGATATAGTTGCTTGATTGCTCTGAAGTCTCAACTGAACGTGTTAACATTGTGTGGCTCTTTTTTCCTGATTTTTTTTAGGATTCTTAATCAGCTTTGCTGCTCACAAGTACCAGTTTTCATGGTGGTCTATTTTTTTCCTTATGGCAGGGAGACATCTTATGCCCCTAAAGCTGGAAAGCTCTTGTGCCTCAGTACAAGGATCTGTACTTTTATATGAATAAATGTGTGTGTGTGTGTGTGTGTGTGTGTGTGTGTGTGTGTGTGTGTGTGTGTGTGTGTGTGTGTGTGTGTGTGTGTGTGTGTGTGTGTGTGTGTACATATGTATATGATTTCTTGCTTTATAATTTATTTGCATGTCATATCTGTGAAGGTAAAAGCATTCTTTGAGATTTGGATAATTCCTAATCTGGCAATGTTTTGAATATACCATTCAACGCTGACATTTACAGAAGAGAGAAGTGTTTGACATATTGCAGCAGGGACTGGAGATGTGTTTGGCTCCACTTTAGAATAGTGTGTATGTGTTTTACCTTTAAGGTTTTTCCAAGGATAGCACGTGCATATAAAAAGCAAGCACTTGCTAGCTTCATTGCCATTTCAAGAGTGCAGCCAGAGAGTGAGCATGTATGAGTGTGATAGCTAGTTTGTTTATAAGTTTATCTAAGTTGACGTTATTAAGCCTCAATCCTGATGTGTTTGTATATAATAAAGCTGCTTGAACAGAACCCACAAATGTCCATCTGCTTTATCCTGACCTGGCGAGTGACATGGTCTCAGAACCAGGATTCCAGAGACTGATTTTCAGAGCTATGAGGTGCAGAGTTAACAGTAAATGTAAACTAAGTGACCCAAGTACAAAAAAGGGGCAGAAATCATCCAAAGGTAATGAAAACTTGCACAAATAATTTATTAAAAAAGATAAAATGGAGCATTAAAAGGGCACATAATGCATTATTAAGCAAACAGGAGGCACAAAAAGCTTATTAATTAAACAAAATGTTTGAAATTAAGATATCTGATAAAATGATTATCAGAAAAGCACATAAGGGGTTTGGAATTACCTCAGAATTACAAAAATGAACATGTTGAAAGTAAAACGAGCATGCTTAGAGTAAAACGCGCACAATAAAAGTATAATGGGCATGAAAAAAGATTAAATGAGCAAGATGAATATAATAAAAGGCAAAAAGGACACATTAAGTATAAATAAAGCAAGACGACTGCATGTTTTTTGGCAAGTACTGTGTTTTGGCATAAACTATTGTTTCGCATTGATTGAAGCTATTCAGGGCATAACTAGAGTTATTCAAAGTCTCTCAAAGTGTGTAAAAGTCCTTACAGTGTGTGCTTATTATTGTGCATTTATTCTGTAGAGTTTATTTGTGTGTAAATTGCAACTATTTTGTAAAGTGCAGTTAAAATACAGCCATTTTGAAAAATTTCTTGTGCTGGGTGTGTCTATTTGCAAAGTGCCACCATTACAGAGTGTTTCTTGCACTGTAAAGAGTTATTTAGCAAAGTACAGCCATTTTGGGAAAGTTTCAGTTGTTATGAACTGTTTATTTGCAAAATGCAGTTACTTTGAAATGTTTTTTATTCTGAGCTTCTTCTGCTCAGTTTAGTCACACTGTGCAGTTATTTTAAAATGTTTCTTACACTGATAAGAAGTGATTTCTTACAGTACAGTGATTTCAGAGGCTTGTACTACTGGGCATAGTTACAAGTACTGACATAAATTTCTGCCATATGTATATGTGTACATGTCCATATAATTACAAGTGGACTTTGGTTGCATTGTGTTTTACTATAATTTGCTGGCATGGCAGATGGATTTCAAAAACTTTGTATTTGATCAGAATATTGCAGACAATTGGAGAATATTTGAGCAAGAGTATGATATTTTTGTACAAGCAGCTTATTCTGACAAAGATGCATGCACCAGTGCATTCATTTTGCTAAACCTAGCTGGGTCAGAGGCCATTGAAAGGGAGCGTTCATTTGTGCATGCATCAGCAGTATATGAAGGAGAAGGGGAAAGCCATCATATTGTTGTACAGGCTAAATCAAGGTAAGACCCTGAGTGTCTGAAATGCAAATCCAGTGCAACCCCCAGACAAATGTTACATTAGAGAGGCATTTGTTTTATACAAGAGAGCAAAAGCAAGGAGAAACTTTTGCAGCTTATATTATTGACCTTTATAAACAAAGCAAAACATGCAGGTTTGTTGACTTAAAATGAGTTAATAAAAGACAGGCTTGCGTGTGGTATTAATAGTGCTACAGTGAGAAAGATTTTCCTACATAACAGTGGTTTAATGCTGAGCAAAGCTACTGAGATTTGTAAAATCCATGAATTTACAGAAAGGCACTCAAGTGTGCTTGTAAGTGATAAGAGCATGGTTTCAGTAGGATCCAAAGCAAATGTAAACAGCATGCAACACATGGCTAGCAGAAGCAAGCCTAAGCACATGGCAGCTGTAACCCCTGTGGGAATGGCAGGTAAAACCCATAGTTTTCCAGCAAGTTCCAAGACTAGTTCACTGAGAAGGACATGCTCAGTGCAGTACGAGGGTGAGTCAGCAAAACCCAAATCAAGCTTTATTGTTAACTGTCACAATTGTGGTTCCAATCATGAGTCTAAAAGAGAAAAATGCTTAGCATTTGGTCAGCAATGCCACAAGTGTGCGTAGATGTATCAGTAATTGGTGAGAAGGTTAATGCAGTAGATTTCTTGGCAAATAATGAAGTGTGTTGTACTGTCCAGATCAATGGTAAATCCACCGAGCTCAAATTAGACACTGGTTCAAAGTGTAATGTTATGTCAGCAGACACATTTGCTAAGGTGAGAGCTGGTGAGCAACTTAATGTGGCCAGTTGTGCAAAACTTATTGCTTATGGAGGTGAAGAAATTCAAACCAAAGGCTCAGTACTGCTTTCATGTTGTTTGGCTAGGAACTGCTACAGCTTACTATTCTATGTAGTCCAAACACCTGTGCAGTCATTGTTGGGTCTCAGAGACAGTTTGAGAATTAATCTGCTTTCCTTTACCAAAGGAGTTCATCATATAAGCACATGTCCTAGTTCCAGCAAAAGTGTAGCTATTTTCTCAGAGTATGCTGATGTTTTTGATGACAGGTTAGGCAAACTTCCAGTTCTGTATTATATGAAGTTAGACCTGGAGGTCAGTCCAGTGGTCAGATTGGCAAGAAAAATTCCAATAGCTATGCAGGATAAAGTCAAAGCTCAGATGGACAAAATAGTGCAGCAAGGTGTAATTTGTCCAGTTACAGAACCAAGTGAATGGGTGTCGTCCATGGTAGCAGCCAACAAAAAAGACTCAGATGAAATCAGAATATGCATTGACCCAAGAGATTTGAACAAAGAATTAAAAAGACTGCATCATCCTATGCATACAGTTGAGGAAGTCACAGGCCTAATACCAAATGCCACTGTTTTTGCTGTTTTGGATGCAAAAAGTTCATTTTGCAAGTGATGCTTAATCACAGATCTTCACTACTGACTTCTTTCAGTAACTCATTTGGAAGATATAGTTTCCTCAGGATGCCATTTGGAATAAATTCTACAACTGAAGTCTTTCAGTGTGCAATGGAGCAATTTTTTTCAGGTTATGCTTGTGACAAAATAGTAGATGATTTATTCGTTGGAGGCAATGGCGAAGCAGAGCATGACTGAAACCTAACAAAAGTTCTAGACAGAGCATGTGGAGTGAACTTGAAGCTCAACCCTCTAAAATGCAAATTCAGACTACCAGAAGTTACATATGTAGGTCATTTATTTACTAACACTGGATTGTGACCAGACCCGTCCAAGCAAGCAGCCATTCTTGAGATGCCAGCACTGTATAATGTTCTAGTTGTACAATGTTTTCTTGGTATGGTCAACTATTTAGGCAAGTTTATACCAGACTTCAGTGAGTTGACAGCACCTTTGAGAGAGCTAACATGCAGAAATGTTGCATGGTCTTAGTTGGAACAGCACCAGAGAACATTTGAAGACCTTATGCAGGAAATTGACACTCCATCTACATTAAGATACTATGATGTCAGTAAACCAGTAACTCTTTCCTGTGATGCTTCAAAATGTGGTCTTGGCGCAGTTACTCTTCAAGAAGGCAGACCAGTAGCCTATGCATCTAGAACTTTTACCCAAACTGAAATGCAATATGCTCAAATTGAGAAAGAACTTTTGGCAATAGTATTTGCATGTTCAAAGTTTCATGATTATATTTATGGTCAAGCTATTTAGATTGAAACTGATCACCAACCTCTACTAATTATTTTAAAGAAGCCTATGCATTCAGCTCCAGCGAGATTACAAAGAATGATGCTCAGATTGCAAAAGTACAACTTCAAAATGGTGTATACAAAAGGCAAACTTCTTTATCTGGCTGATACCTTATCCAGACTGCCCAGGAATACAATGGAACAGCTTAATGCAGAAAATTTTGACCTTGATGTCTTGGAACTGCGTAATTGAATTACTACCTAACCTAACATCCACTGCTGTTATCACCAAGTTGAAGCATCATTTCTCAGTCCATGGTAGTCCACACAAAGTTATTTCTGACAATGGTACACAATTTACCAGTCAGTTGTTTCAGAAACTTGCAAAAGCATGGTACTTCGTACATGTTACTAGTAGTCCAGAATATCCACAGTCAAATGGACTAGCTGAACGTGCAGTACAGAGTGCAAAATAATTATTAGAGAAGTCAAAGCATGATAATATTGATGTCTTTTTAAATCTACTCAATCTCAGAAACATACCCCATAGCAATATACTTGGCTCACCTGTTCAGAGACTTCTATCTAGGCAAACTAGAACAACATTGTCTATCAGTTCCAGTTTGTTGAAGCCTAAAGCTAAAAACAATAGAACAATCAGAACCCAACTATTCAGAAAGCGTTCTTTCCAGAAGTCCAGCTAGGACAAATCTAGCAGATTTCTTTGTCCATTGAAAGAAGGAGAGACAGTGAGGATGCAGACTGTGAATGGTTTCGACCACCTTGGTCAAGTAACAGGTATATGTACCGAGCCGAGATCCTAGTTTGCAAAATATGAGGGTGTGGAGTACAGGAGAAATCACAGACATCTTCCTTTATCAGAATCAATATTGCATCATTGTTCCTGTGATACAGACTCTAGATCAGAGAGCAATCCAAACAATGTTCCTGTTGCAGAACATGTCTTAACTTCTACTTCCATTCCTGATAATGTTCCTGATGTCCCCAAAGCTGAACATTCAGCAGAGACAGACCCAGTTGCTAGACCTAGTTCTAATTTCTATGTCACATGATTTGGTCATATTTCCAGACCAGGTGTGAAATACACAGTAACCTGGACATAATTGTCTATATGTATTTAGTTCTGTATGAATGCATGACAAAGAATAATGTATTAACTGCATGTCAGTTATTGTCATCAATAATGCATGACTCATTTCTCAAAGAGGGAGGATGTAGACTAGTGTGTGTTGTACCTTTAAGAAGTGTTTGCTAGGATAGCATATGTACAAAATACGACCAACTGGAAAAAAAAAGTTGCCACGATATCACCAATAAGTGCCCGATCACCTATATGTATGAAAAAAATGTTTATTCCACAGAATAAATAAACTGATATAGAACAAAATAAAACAGTTAAGCGCTTTCATCCACTGCTAGGTGGGCTTCATCAGAACACTGTTAACATTGCTGGTATGCCTTATATTTAAAAATTGGCGCCAAAATACCGGCTCGTATTAAACATTTAGCCTTTTAAATTCTTAAAGCTATACCAGCATATAATAGTATTGTTCGTCTGAACTCATTGTTCATGTCTAAAAAAGCAGCTTAGCATTATGTATAACTGTATACATCGCATAATGCTCTACCTACGAATAATATATACAAAATCCAATTCTCCACAATCCCACAATATTTAAAATACAAATCCACTGCTGAAAAAAAGAAGTATATAAAAATAGATAAAAAATAATGTATAATAATGAATAAAGACATAATAGCTCATCTTACCCATCACATACAACAATTTAAATTGATACAAATACATTATCACCCTGCAATAATGAACCTAGATATTATATAAAATTAAAAAATTGAAAAATTAAAAAAATTGAAAAACACAAACATACTACACGTGTGTATAAAATGTATGAAAAATAGATAAAACTCCAACATATATGCATACTTGAAAATATATGTCCATCTAAAGTTAACAAAATGCTAAAACGCCTAACACTTGCTCTGGAATATACCTATGAAAGGCATGTTATATCATGGTACAAATTATTACTATATAATACTGACAGGAAAAATAATACTGTCAACCTCTCAAATAGCCACAATGTCAAATGTACGTTTGGTGCACATAACTTGGAAAGATGAATATGTATATATAAATGTTTAATGTATCATTGTAAATGAATACTATTCTAAACATTCCCATCGTATTAATTCATCTCCAATATAGGCTTGAGAGAAACATAATCGTTAAGCCCAGGTGGTGTTGCCGCATCCAAATACAACTGCCACCAAGTTTCCTTGTAGCTTAATAATGTCTTGCAGTCACCCCCTCTAGGGTTCTTCCTGATGGTATCTAAAATGGCAAATTTGAATTTGTGTGTATTGTCCTTCTTTTCAATATGTCTATATAAAGCATTAGTAGGGTCCTTCCTCCTGATGTTATACATATGATCATATATCTGTTTCTTAAAACTTCTCTCCATCTTACCCACATAATAACTTACACATTTATTACACTTAGCCAAATAAACAATAATTTTTATATTGCAATTCCCTTTTGTAAATTTGACTGTTGGCCTGAATCCATTGTGAATAATTGTTCTTCTTCCAAAATATACCTACATTGGTTGCATGTTCCACATTTTGTGGCATGTGCACTAATTCCCTTTTCTCTGTCATTCGCACTTACATTATTTTGCTCCAAATAACCTTTAATGTTTCGTCCCATTTTGAATACTATTCCTGGTTTGGTACCCATTAAATCTAACAACTGGGAGTCTTCTGATATCAAATACCAATACTTGTTTATTATATCAGTCACTTAACTATCTGTTGGGCTAAACTGAATAATAAAAGATCTCTGATGCTGAACTGTCTCATTATTATTGCTGTTCATGATCTTTGTAACCTTTGTGCCTGGTTGTTGACAGTACCCGAACCTAATAATGGTTTATATTTACTCCCCCATGCTTGAATAGCATATTGTCCCACATCATACATCATATCTAATGGATACCCCTCTCTTGGAACATACCCGTTATAAATTTGATTAGCAAATTTATATTTATTTTTTATATATATTTTATAAATAAATCACCTTAGCAAATGTGTCTGCTGACATAACATTACACTTTGAACCAGTGTCTAATTTGAGCTCGGTGGATTTACCATTGATCTGGACAGTACAACACACTTCATTATTTGCCAAGAAATCTACTGCATTAACCTTCTCACCAATTACTGATACATTGCATATCTTGACACTTACATTTACAAACAAGAAGATGGTTTGAAATCCAAGATATATCAGAAAAACACTTTTTCCAATGATTATCTTGAATATGGCAGTTATCATCATGAAAAGCTTAAATACAATATTTTTAAAGGGCAATGCATACGGGCTGTGCGTATGACTTCTGAGTACAACAAAATGGTTGAGGAAATCAAATTTCTGATGTCTTTTAAATGCTCTAAGATCCTAACTCTCACCATGCGTTTGGTCTGTCTTATATACCAAATATTTTTACATGAACAACCCAAAATATAAACCACGCCCGTAGATCTGCAGTTGAAATAAAATTTGGGGGTAAAAATAATACCATTAATAACCATTACATTTTTAACCTTATTACAAATACTACAACAACCACATGGAAAAGTACCAAGTGGTAATAAAGAACCACTACTTTTCCTATCAACAAAATTATAATTAAGCAATTCTTTCAAATTTTTCCCTCTTTTATAAGAAAATGTGATATGTTTAGGAAACAAATAACCTATAGATTCATCCTCATAGATAATATACCAATATTTCCTAACTAATGAAATTAATTCATTAGAAAATGCAGAGAACCTAGTAACATAAAAAAAATCTCTCTTCATCATAAATTCCTCTCCTAAATTCAAAATTTCTAGTTGAAATAAATATTTTATTAGTATTATTTGCAAGTAATCTATTTTTACATCTCAATAAGTGTGCCTTATCATAGCCCCTTTCACTCAACCTCAACATAACTTTATTCAATTCATGATTTTTTTCATCCTGGTTACTAGTATGTTCATAGATCCTCTTAAGTTCCCCAAAAGGTAGGGCATCTAATAAATGTCCTGGATGCATACTTGTAGCATGTAAAAACATATTAACAGAAGTTAATTTTCTAAAGGGCCTAAAACCTATAGTTCCCTTATCACTAAACAATGTTAGATCCAAAAGATTAATTTGTTCCCTATTCAACTCATATAAAAAACTAAGACAATGTTCATTATTATTAAGAATTTCAAAAAAATCAAAAATATCATTAATATCACCCTTACAAATAAAAATAAGATCATCTATAAATCGTTTATATAATACTACATTATTTTTAAAATAAGCTGTGGGTGAACGGGAACGGAAGTTTACTGCAATGGATCCCCGGAATGTGGGAGACAATCGAGATCTGGATGGGCGGTTTACACAGCTGGAGAGACTTATGGCTAAAGAAATTGCGTTATTCTTAGACATGCGTCTTTTGGAAAAATATGTAAGCATGAATTTGACTCCAAGGGGGTTACGTATAGATAAACTTCCCACCACTCAATTTGATTCAAAATTAATTGAATAAAGTTATGTTAAGGTTGAGTGAAAGGGGCTATGATAAGGCACACTTATTGAGATGTAAAAATAGATTACTTGCAAATAATACTAATAAAATATTTATTTCAACTAGAAATTTTGAATTTAGGAGAGGAATTTATGATGAAGAGAATTTTTTTTATGTTACAAGGTTCTCTGCATTTTCTAATGAATTAATTTCATTAGTTAGGAAATATTGGTATATCCGTGAGGATGAATCTATAGGTTATTTGTTTCCTAAACATATCACATTTTCTTATAAAAGAGGGAAAAATCTGAAAGAATTGCTTAATTATAATTTTGTTGATAGGAAAAGTAGTGGTTCTTTATTACCACTTGGTACTTTTCCATGTGGTTGTTGTAGTATTTGTAATAAGGTTAAAAATTTAACGGTTATTAATGGTATTATTTTTACCCCAAAATTTTATTTCAACTGCAGATCTATGGGGGTGGTTTATATTTTGGGTTGTTCATGTAAAAATATTTGTTATATAGGACAGACCAAACGCATGGTGAGAGTTAGGGTCTTAGAGCATTTAAAAGACATCAGAAATAATAATCCAAATAGTCCTGTTGCCAAACATTTTCATGATAGACATAACAGTTCTAGTAGTAGTTTAATATTTTGTGTACTTGGAAAACCCTTCCTAAATAGAGGTGGTGATATTGTAGTTAAATGATTAGAGTTAGAATGAAGAATGATTCTTAAATTTCATACTTTAAAGCCATATGGTATGAATCAGGAATTGGGTATATAATTAAGTATATTAATTTTATTTAATAATTTATTTAAATGTTTGAATGTTATTTAATGTTATTATTGTATATAATTATATATTAATAATGATATTTATTGATGAAACTGATCATGGTCACTTTAAATTTTGGAATGCTGCTATATTTAATTATTTAATTAATTGAATAATGATACTTGCGATTTTGGGATATATGCGTGTGTATATATACTATGCTTATACTTGGATGAAATGTGATCCATGAAGGCGAATTGGTACCAGATCATTGTGAATTAAAGAATTACTGGTGAAGTGCTGGCTTATTTGTGTTTTCTGATATACTGTCTGCTGATGTGTTTAAAGATGAGCTATTATGTCTTTATTCATTATTATACATTATTTTTTATGTATTTTTTATATACTTCTTTTTTTCAGTAGTGGATTTGTATTTTAAATATTGTTGGATTGTGGAGAATTGGATTTTGTATATATTATTCGTAGGTAGAGCATTACGCGATGTATACAGTTATACATAATGTTGAGCTGCTTTTTTAGACATGAACAATGAGTTCAGATGAACAATACTATTATATGCTGGTATAGCTTTAAGAATTTAAAAGGCTAAATGTTTAATACGAGCCGGTATTTTGGCGCCAATTTTTAAATATAAGGCATACCAGCAATGTTAACAGTGTTTTGATGAAGCCCACCTAGCAGTGGGTGAAAGCACTTAACCATTTTATTTTGTTCTATATCAGTTTATTTATTCTGTGGAATAAACATTTTTTCATACATAGAGGAGATCGGACACTTATTAGGATAGCACATGCATATAAATAGCAAGCACGTGCTAGCTGCAGTGCCATTTTGAAAATGCAACCAGAGAGTGAGCATGTATGAGTGTGATAGTTTGTTTATAAGTTTATCTAAGTTAAATTTATTAAGCCTTAATCCTGATGTGTTTGTACATAATAAAGATGCTTGACCAGAACCCACGAATGTTCATCTGTTTTATCCTGACCAAACGAGCAACATCCACCAAGCAATGTCGGAGTGACACTCTTTGTGAGACATGGGCAGAAATATGCACACCCAGAGAGGAAGGTATAACAAGCCCTTGTAGCAGACACAAAGAAGGGTTTAGGTCATAAATTTTAGATAAAAATCCTTATTGCAGCCTGAGTGATGACCACAGGTAGTAAACAGGTATGGTGACACTCAAATTGTCAGTAATCATGGGGCCAATAAAAAGGATACCAAAATCCTGGCTATCACCATATAGAGAGAAACACTTTGAATTTGGCATGGCAACAACTACTTGCTTTATACACTGAAGTAGATGCTGTTCCCTCGTTATCGTTTTATTAAGGACTTATGCATCTATACATGTGTACATTTTGTCAACCTTCACCAAAACAGCCACATTAGGCCTAGTCTCATAGCTAGTTCCCATTCATGCTATCTGTGCTGTGCACCTCAGTTTCAGTCCTACCTCCCAGACGTGATAGAAATTCCTTGACAATGCACTGCTAGTCACTGTCAGAATCCGCATGAATCTGATGAGTTCCCACTATGTGGCCTAAACCGATAAATAAATTCTCACCAGTATAAAACAAGATATTACTCTTTGCATGCATATCATATTTTTCACCATGACATTCGTCTACCAAATCAAAATTATGCAGTATGAAATTGAGTACTGCATTTCTTATTATATTTGTAGGTAGTTAATTATTGATCCAAAGGTAACATCTGATGGCGAAGATAAGTAAGTGAATTGTAGATGCAAGTTTTCATGTCTTCTTTTTCGGTTCAGGCTCTTAGTTGGTGGGACATTTCCCAGTGGGACCTGTGGATGGGGACATATGGCTGAATTGCTATTTAGCTGCACAGACACAGTGCTGTGGCAAATTCTCTGTAGAAATACTGAGGCAGGCAGCATGTTTATGTGCCTGGCACATCCATAATCAGAGGATGACAGTATGCACATGTCACCAGCAGCACACAGGCACAGCTGACTATATGACAGGCAGTAACATCTGGATGCCTGCTGGACATGGAAGTGTTAGTATTAAACAAGTGTGCAGTGGGGAAAGTCTTTATCAATACTGCAAGTGAAATAATGTGTATAATGCTTAGTGTATACAGAATGCATATATAACTACAAATTGTAGAAATGTATTTATACAAAATGCATATATAACTACAAATTGTAGAAATGTATTTATACAAAATGTATATATAACTACAAATTGTAGAAATGTATTTATACAAAATGCATATATAACTACAAATTGTAGAAATGTATTTATACAAAATGCATATATAACTACAAATTGTAGAAATGTATTTATACAAAATGTATATATAACTACAAATTGTAGAAATGTATTTATACAAAAAGCATATATAAGTACAAATTATAGAAATGTATTTATACAAAATGCATATATAACTACAAATTGTAGAAATGTATTTATACAAAATGTATATATAACTACAAATTGTAGAAATGTATTACAGCATGGAGAAAATGATGTAGATTGCTGTAGGCAACTTATGTTCCAAGATGTCTTTTAAGTGATGCTCCCAATATACAATAATTTCCTATGGGATGGGATGTTATACATATTCCCCTGAAAAGTGTTTCTCTGTGGCTATCCATCACATTTTGCCCTGTGTCAGACAGTGTAGAAACAATGTCTAAAAAGGCTAGAATAACATCACCCAGTGTAAGAAGGCTAAGCAATCAACTTGAGGATCGCTGCTGAAAATGTGGTGCCTGTGCCATACAAGATCACAAGGCCTTGCTGTTGTAGCTAATGAACAACACATTGTGCAAAATAGAACAAGCAACCTTTAAGTATTGCTTTTGGAAATGCCTTATGACTTGCACAAATGGCCACCTTTTGAAGTCAGTGATGAAGCAAGCTGGTTCGAGGGTACGCCCCACATCCACTCCCATCCCCTTGAGGATGTACAATATGCTGATGCATGCTGCCATTGTCTTCCATTGCTGTCAAGCAATACAGCAGAAAGATGACCCTAATATTTGTGGGTGTACCAATGAAGACATGCAGGGTGTTCAGTTGGCAGCACATCTACCTGAGTTGGAAATTTACCATCCTCCAAGAAGTATGGGTGCCTTGCAGAGATCATCAGTATATTGGCTATTGTCAGCAACACTCTGGTGTGCTTGCCATTCATGTCCAGCATTCTGCAAAGCAGGAAGATGCCACTATGATGTGGATACCATTTCACACTCACTCACTTCTCTAGGGTAGGAGATGGCAAGGGTCACATTCCCATGTCTTCTGTTGTATTCTGGTTATGCCGCAGTGGAGTGTGGCATGAAATAGCATCTCCTGCAAGATGTCATCTTCTGCCTTTTGCATTATACGGGTTTATATTAAAAACACAAATGTTTACTTACCCGAACACCTAAACGCCAACATGTCTTCATCGAAACGCGAAAACATCAATCGTCCTGAAGCGCAAAATCCAAAACGTTCAATTGTTATGGTTGACCCTTCTGCGGTATAGCTCAGTAAGGTAAGTGTGTGATAGGTACGGACCTTAGGGTTAGGGTGCGGGTTAAGGTAAGTGCATAGATGGTAATGTATGTTAGATTTATTGTAGGGTTAGAAGTAAGGTTTTATTAAGTGTATGTGCGTGGATTATTTAGTTTGTTTGGGTATAGCTTTTTAAATTATATGTGAGATAGTTACAGACCTTAGGGTTAGGGTGCTGGTTAAGTTAAGTGCGTACATGGTGGTATATGCAAGATTTAGTGTAGGGTTAGAAGTGAACTGCAGTGGTGGTGCTGCAGTAGCATTGTCACCTCACAGTAAGACTTGTCCTGTTCGATTCTCAGCGAAAGCGTCTTCTGTGTGGAGACATGTGCGAATGGGTGTACCTTCGTTGAAGGTTGTGTGTCAGGGCTGGCAACTCGGCACGTAAAAATCTGCTACCGATCATTAGCGGACTGGAGTTACGCTGTGGCAACCCCTAACGGGGAAAACCGAAAGACACAACAACAACAACAGTGTAGGGTTAGAAGTAGGGTTTAGTTTAGGGTTAGAACTAGGGTTTTGGTTAGTGTATGTATGTGGTTTATTTAGTTTGTTTGTGTAGGAAGCATGTAGCGGGTGGTGGAATGGGACAAATATGACATTTCGAGTTTTTGAATTTCGCGGTTTAGGGCGTTCAGTGTATTTGCGATTCACAGAGTATTTGTCGGCATTTAGGTGTTCGGGGTAAGTAAACTTTCGTTTTTTTAATATAAGCCCCATTATACTCTGTGATATTTGGTTGGGCAACTATTTTCTGTTTTCTGCACTTTGCTTTATTTCTGCATGCAACAGTGTTATGTATGAACCAGTGGCATCTGGGCCGTGGTGGTATGGCAATGACTTCAGCAACTCTTCCTTTTTCTCTTCTGCATGGTAAATTGGGATAGCGCAGCCTCTACATGACTTTGTTCACTGCGCTATACACTCTCAGTATCTTCTCAATGTTGTTAAGCATTCCAAATGATCTAAGTCACCCCCCATCACTAGCACTGGCTTTTCATGTTGGCAAGGCCACTATACTGTCCTTGTTGCTAACATGTTTCAATCTTTACTCAGAGGCAATGCCATCATGGCTGCAGCACTTGTGCTTGACTGATCATCTGTCACGGTCTGCCTGTTACATACACAATGCTACCTAATGCTAGTGCTCCCTGCTGTAATCTTTTGCATGCCCTTATAAGCTATAGAGTGATGCCCACTGTTGTCACTGTGAGTCACCTACACTCTGTAATATACTGTTGTGCAGGCCAGTAGCTGATGAGTGAACCTCAGGAGTTTTCTTTAGTGCTGTACCTGCTGGTCTATACACTCCTATTTGACAATGTGTTCCTGGGAGCTGTTTCATCAGTAAGGGTTTAGCTGCAGTTAGTTACTGGTTTTGAATTATGATATAGTGTGCATGACATGCCTTTCAATGCTTTATGCACTTGATGTTGCTTTCCATTGAGTGTACCCTTCCTGTATATTTCTCCTTTAAATGTGTGGCTAGTCAAAATTACTTATCAAATATGTTTTACTGTTGCTTACATTTACTTAGCTAACCCTCATGTACGGGTCCTGTTTGGCATTGTCCTTGTGACCCTTGGAAGTTATGTGTCATGCTTGCAGTAGGTAACTATCTTTGGTGAACCACTTTGTGTTTTACATTTACCAGTGGGAGATATGATTGTCTGGATTAAGTTATAGGTATGCTTCATTTATTTGTTTGTTTATTTTCCATATGCAGCTTTGTGTTATGATGTTTATGCAGTTTTGATAGATAGCTGAGGATTTCTGTTATTACCAACAGGGATGATATTAGAGGCCTTAAGTTCATACTATTTAATTAACAGGAATTATATGGTGATGCAAATTTCCTGTTCTGTTTTGTGCTTGTAAATGAGCAGTGCAGCAACTGTTTGTGATTGCAGATTATCCATGCATACCTCTCAACTATTGCTGATTGCACAGGACTTCTCTGTTTTGTCTCGTATTTTTATTCTCTCCTTTGCACACTTTTTAAAATGTTGGTACATTGTGGAGGGTTATAGTTATTTAAGAATGCCTGTCTTTTAAATATAATACTTTTTATTGATCATAAAATACACGTTGATGCAAAATCTGTTGATCTGTAAACTGTTTATGTGTATTACTATAACACATCAACACCGACCTTCCAGTACTTATAGTTTTGTCAGCAATTATTGAGTAAATAAGTTAACAGCTACAAATTTACAATGATGTGTATGCCTGCACTATGCTTTGTTGTACTTGTGGCTACTGTACTGTTCTGTACTTTCTAAGTTGTGAATATTTCTGAAATTAGCGTGTGGGTGGGCAGGCTTCTTTTAGGAAGCATAAGCCTATGCCAACATTTGTAGAAGCACTTCCTGCCACAGTAAGTATGCTATGCAGTTTTATGTCTGCATGGCCAAACAGTGCTGCGTTCACCTTGTTTTTGCATTGTTTATAGGAGGGACCTCAGTACTGGAACCCCTTCCATTTTAGTCTCAGTTCTTCAAACGGTTAGGCAGACATTTCATTAATATATGTACCACTGTCTAATTTATGCACTGTACTTTTATTGTTAATTTTGAACTTTTATGCCTATATTCATTTTGTTTCAAATTTCCTTGGGCACATTCTTGCCCAGTATTTACTCTTTTAATGCTTATTATTCCCACAGGTAAATCATTTGCATAGCTTTGATCAATTACATGCATTCTATTCAGTTGTAAATTCATTTGTATTTATTTCCTGCATTTTATACATTTCAGCAAAATTATGTATTTTGTCACAACTTCTACATATCCAGCTACATAATATTGTCTGTATGCTTATGACCAAACCTTGTTCAGATTTTATCAACAAGGAATTTTTCATGTTATCATATCTTTTATGACCTTCATAGCTTCTTTTCACTTGTGCTTATTTTTATTCCACTGTCATATGCAGCTTTACGCACTTCTAATTCTTCAGTTAATTATTTTAATTTAGATAAAATAATCATGCAGTTAATCAGACTCACAATCTTTGGTTTGGATTCATTAATAAGTAGTGTAAGCATTACTACCTTTCATGGGATTTTGTATCCTACTTAAAAACAAAACTAAGGCATCTAGTGACATATATTTCTAAGCTGGCAGTAACTTTGAAACTGTCTTCTCATTGCTGCAGCACTCATTCTGAAAACGTATATCTTCTTCTTCTTCTTTCGGCTTTATCCCGGTTAGGGGTCGCCACAGAGGATCACCTGTCCACACATTGAATGGCAGTGGAGTTTTTACGGTGTCGAGTTGCCAGCCCAGGGCCCAACCTTCCACAGAAGGCACACTCACACGCACACCTAGGGCTAATTTAGAGTGTCCAATCCACCTGCAGCATGTCTTTGGGATGTGGGAGGAAACCGGAGCACCCGGAGGAAACCCACGCGACCACAGGGAGGACATGCAGACTCCGCACAGAAGGCACCCCAGCCGAGGATCGAACCGGAGAACCTCTTGCTGTGAGGCGGCAATGCTAACCACTGCACCACCGTGGCCGCCCTATTCTGAAAACGTATATGAATTACATAATTTAATAACTTCTTCCCGTCAGGTACAGAAGCATGGCACACTATATTTCCTCAAAAAATTAAATAACTCTGCTCATAGTCAGAAATAAATTAAATTTCTGAATCTGAGATTTTAGTTGTCAAATTGGGACTGAGGGGTTACAGTTTCTTCACAAGAAAGAAAAAAATGTGCTTGTCCTGCTTTACTTCTGACACTACATGTTATCTGGTGTTAAAATCTGGAGAGCAAGATTTGCTTGAGGTTATATGGTGCCAGATTCATTCGTTTTTTTTAACTGTGCACTAGTGTACAGAAAACCAGTCAGTATTTGGTTAAGACTGCCAATTTCTTAAAGAAACATACCGGTATATTACACATGAGATTTCAGTGCTGTATTAGAGGATTTCAATCTTTCCACTTTTAAGCTGGTAAGCTACCATCATGGGAGAACAACTTTCTTGTAACCATTAGATCATTAAAGGTCATCCCTGCACTTCATGATTCATTGCAGTACTTACTATTACATCCTTGTGACTTAAAGTTGCCATGTTCTAACACAGCTACCATTTTCCTTTCTGGGTCATTCTAATCCAGATAAACATGTTCTTCATACTTTGGAAATTTACTCTCAGCTTTATAATTATACTAATAAAATGGTGCATTTTCATAAGGATCAATATTGTGTAATACAGCATGGGTTTATACCTGAAAAGTGTCTGAATTTATGTTTTTTATTCAGTCTGTTCTACTAGTGTTTATGTTGATGGTGTACGTAAAAGATGCCCCTTTAGGGAAAATTGAAGGTGTATATGACAATTAAATGGAGTTTTCAGTGACAGCTGCATAAAAATAAGGGATGTGTAGCCCAAATCAGAAGCCAGGGAAGAACCACATGAGTTTTGGAGTGTTAAAAAATAGTCATAGGCCCAGAAAATTAGCTCTGGAAGAGACGTTTTTAAGGGCAGTTTAGTAGAGAAAAGGCCTGGAACACATTTACCTGGAAGAAAATGAGAAACAGGGACTTTTTGTTTTTTTTAGTTGTATTCAGCACTCAAGTCTGCTACATGGTACTGTACTTTACTTTTGTTATGAACTACAGATGTTAACTTCTACTTTGGTTAAACCAGACTTCAGTTTAACTTCTGTGAAAAAAAATGTTTTATAAATAGTGCTGTCACATCACCTGCATTAATTTTCCACAATGGTGGATCTAGCAGGCATAAATTTCCAACCTATTTTTTATGAAGTCCTTTTTTAACCTTCCACTGGTAAGTAAAACAATTTCCCCTATGATGAAATGTTTTCTGTCTATGGTTTTAAGAAACCTGTGCCGTGATAAGTGAAACTCCAGACAACACTGCAGTTTGTCAAAAATTAAGCATACCTATTTCTACTTGCTTTTTAAAAGTTTGTGCTGCATTCTTGAGTGAAAATACATATTTTTAGTCATTGTACTGTGCTGTATTCAGAGGCTTGTGGTATGTCTCAGGTAGTACATACCTTCTGTAAGCCCTTGTGTTGTGTTCCTAAGAGAGTGTATACCTACTTACAAAGGATTGTGCAGGTTCCCTGAGAAGGTGTACCTGCTTCAGATGCATATTCCAAGTTCCCAAGAGAAACTACCTCCTTCTGTATTGCTTGTGAGTTGTACACTGTGGCATACCTCTCAACTGTACAGATTTTCACAGAATGTCTAGATTTTTGCCTTATATTTTTGGTCTGCTCTTCATACAATTTGTGATTTTCTGGCAAATCACTGGGATGATCTGAGGACTGAAGTCATTAAATAATGACATACATTTTTGTGTCAGACTTCATGTCCTTCAGAAAAATGCATGCTAAGATACATTCTGTTATTCTAGCAGCTTTCTAAGTTTATAAGAGCAATATTTAAAATCTGTCCATATTTTTGGGCCTCTGTCCTCCCCATTTTGTTAGGCTTTGTCCAGATTTTTTGCACTAAGAGGTTGATAGGTCTGCTGTGAAGCAACTCTTCCAAATAATTTCTGCTGCTGTTACTGCTGCTGCCAAGGGAATGGTAGGGTTCACAAAATGTGTAGCAATGTGAAGGGCCATGACACTGCTGAAGCTACTGTCCCAGGAGGAGCAATGTGAAGAGCCATGACACTGCTAAAGCTACTGTCCCAGGAGGAGCAATGTGAAGAGCCATGACACTGCTGAAGCTACTGTCTCAGGAGGAACAATGTGAAGGGCCATGATACTGCAGAAGCTACTGTCCCAGGAGGAGCAATGTGAAGAGCCATGACACTGCTGAAGCTACTGTCCCAGGAGGAGCAATGTGAAGGGCCATGATACTGCTGAAGCTACTGTCCCAGGAGGAGCAATGTGAAGAGCCATGACACTGCTGAAGCTACTGTCCCAGGAGGAGCAATGTGAAGGGCCATGATGCTGCTGAAGCTACTGTCCCAGGAGGAGCAATGTGAAGAGCCATGACACTGCTGAAGCTACTGTCCCAGGAGGAGCAATGTGAAGGGCCATGATGCTGCTGAAGCTACTGTCCCCAGGAGGAGCAATGTGAAGGGCCATGATACTGCTGACGCTACTGTCCCAGGAGGAGCAATGTGAAGAGCCATGACACTGCTGAAGCTACTGTCCCAGGAGGAGCAATGTGAAGGGCCATGACACTGCTGAAGCTACTGTCCCAGGTGGAGCAATGTGAAGGGCCATGACACTGCTGAAGCTACTGTCCCAGGAGGAGCAATGTGAAGGGCCATGACACTGCTGAAGCTACTATCCCAGGAGGAGCAATGTGAAGGGCCATGACACTGCTGAAGCTACTGTCCCAGGAGGAGCAATGTGAAGGGCCATGACACTGCTGAAGCTACTGTCCCAGGAGGAGCAATGTGAAGGGCCATGACACTGCTGAAGCTACTGTCCCAGGAGGAGCAATGTGAAGGGCCATGACACTGCTGAAGCTACTGTCCCAGGAGGAGCAATGTGAAGAGCCATGACACTGCTGAAGCTACTGTCCCAGGAGGAGCAATGTGAAGGGCCATGACACTGCTGAAGCTACTGTCCCAGGAGGAGCAATGTGAAGAGCCATGACACTGCTGAAGCTACTGTCCCAGGAGGAGCAATGTGAAGGGCCATGACACTGCTGAAGCTACTGTCCCAGGAGGAGCAATGTGAAGAGCCATGACACTGCTGAAGCTACTGATCCAGGAGGAGCAATGTGAAGGGCCATGACACTGCTGAAGCTACTGACCCAGGAGGAGCAATGTGAAGAGCCATGACACTGCTGAAGCTACTGACCCAGGAGGAGCAATGTGAAGAGCCATGACACTGCTGAAGCTACTGTCCCAGGAGGAGCAATGTGAAAGGCCATAATGCTGCTGAAGCTACTGTCCCAGGAGGAGCAATGTGAAGGGCATTGATACTGCTGAAGCTACTGTCCCAGGAGGAGCAATGTGAAGGGCCATGATACTGCTGAAGCTACTGTCCCAGGAGGAGCAATGTGAAGAGCCATGACACTGCTGAAGCTACTGTCCCAGGAGGAGCAATGTGAAGGGCCATGATGCTGCTGAAGCTACTGTCCCAGGAGGAGCAATGTGAAGGGCATTGATACTGCTGAAGCTACTGTCCCAGGAGGAGCAATGTGAAGGGCCATGACACTGCTGAAGCTACTGTCCCAGGAGGAGCAATGTGAAGAGCCATGACACTGCTGAAGCTACTGTCCCCAGGAGGAGCAATGTGAAGGGCCATGAGGAGAAGCAATATGAAGGGCCATGATACTGGTGAGGCTACTGTCCCAGGAGGAGCAATGTGAAGGGCCATGATACTGCAGAAGCTACTGTCCCAGGAGGAGCAATGTGAAGGGCCATGATACTGCTGAGGCTATTGTCCCAGGAGGAGCAATGTGAAGGGCCATGATACTGGTGAGGCTACTGTCCCAGGAGGAGCAATGTGAAGGGCCATGATACTGCTGAAGCTACTGTCCCAGGAGGAACAATGTGAAGGGCCATGATACTGCAGAAGCTACTGTCCCAGGAGGAGCAATGTGAAGGGCCATGATACTGCTGAAGCTACTGTCCCAGGAGGAGCAAAGTGAAGGGCCATGATACTGGTGAGTCTACTGTCCCATAAGGAGCAATGTGAAACTGTCCCATAAGGAGCAATGTGAAGAGACATGATACTGGTGAGGCTACTGTCCCAGGAGGAGCAATGTGAAGGGCCATGATACTAGTGAGGCTACTGTCCCAGGAGGAGCAATGTGAAGGGCCATGATACTGGTGAGGCTACTGTCTCAGGAGGAGCAATGTGAAAAGACATGATACTGGTTAGGCTACTGTCCCAAGAAGAACAATGCAAAGGGCCATGATACTGCTGAAGCTACTGTCCCAGGAGGAGCAATGTGAAGGGCCATGATACTGCTGAAGCTACTTTCCCAGAACGAGCAATGTAAAGAGCCATTATACTGCTGAAGCTACTGTCCCATGAGGAGCAATGTGAAGGGCCATGATACTGCTGAATCTACTGTCCTAGGAGGAGCAATGTGAAGGGCCATGATACTGCTGATGCTACTCTCCCAGGAAGAACAATGTGAAGGGCATTGATACTGCTGAAGCTACTGTCCCAGGAGAAACAATGTGATGGGCCATGATACTGCTGAAGCTACTGTCCCAGGAGGAGCAATGTGAAGGGCCATGATACTGCTGAAGCTACTGTCCCCAGGAGGAGCAATGTGAAGGGCCATGATACTGCTGAAGCTACTGTCCCAGGAGGAGCAAAGTGAAGGGCCATGATACTGCTGAAGCTACTGTCCCAAGAGGAGAACTTGGAAGCTTGCATAGTTTTATGTGGATTGCCAGCCAGGAGGAATGGGAACAAGACTTTCTTTACAGCTTATACATGAGCGTTGATGGACATGAAAGGAGCAGACTATAAGGACTATGAGAAGGTAAAAATGCTTGCTTGCACAAACTGCGGTCGCAGCAAGGACCCAAGCTTGAATGGTTTATGAGTGGACTTTTTCCAAAAACAGGATGAAGAAGTCCCAGCTGTTTGAACTGAAGCTTACATAATCTTTGTGGTTAGTCCAAGGGGATTATAATATTAAAGAAGCCACAATAGAAATATTGTTGATTAACTTATTCATACAGTAATTACTGACAATAATTAAAAATTGGGTGTGTCATTCACAGTCAAACGGTTCTGAACATTTTATTACTCTGGGGGTGGGAGTTAATTGTATGCCATGAAAGTTTATATAAAGGTGAGTTACCTAGACTGACAGCAGAATCACTTGTTATATCAAATGAGACAATTGCACATGTACTTTATTTTAAATGTGGGAAAAAGAGGCCACATTGCTAAATTCTATAATGAGGATATTAATTCCAATATCAATATCAAAACTACTGAGAATAAAGTAAATGATGTAGAATCTATAGAATGTGATAAGACCTATGATAGTATAGTTAAAACTGCTTTCTGTTAGTGTGCTACTATCAAATTAATTGTGTTGCACTAGTATTGGGAGAGAACTGCAAGGGCTGTTACAGACTGGATGTATGGTTACCCTTATGAAAGGATAGTTTATTCCTAAGCAAAGGACTCTGAAAAAAGTCTATTCAAATAGTATGTATTCACGGGGACAAGATATAATATTCTACTGCCCAGGTAACAATCCAGACTGAGTTTGGAAAGGTGCTACACCCTTTTGGATTAGTGCCATGTCTAACTCATGCCAAGTAGTGTGAATTTCAGGAGCTAGACCTCAGGTTACCTAATTGATCAATCATCTGTTAATAACCTATGAACCTATGATAACTGGGAATGATTTTCCTCACTTTTAAAGAGTTACTAGAACAGTGAAAAGGAGGAAGTGTTTTGCTAGACTGTGCCTCAAAAGGTGGACCCTCAGGATAAACAGTTCATAGCCTTAACTTATTTTCATCTTAAAAGGGGGAGAGAGAACTGTCAATAGCCATTAACACTGATAAGGTTGAGTACAATAAAAGCTCAGAAATAGTACTAGAGATCCCTAAAGGAGCAAGAATATGTATGAAGACAGAAGGAGAGGAAGACCCTATAGCTTCTCCAGAAGCTAAAGAATGGCTAGAGATCGGGAGTGAGACTTGATCGAGAATAGAGGTCCATGAGTGAAAAACAGAAAAGACTAGCCAGGTCATGGAAAACAAAACATCTACTGGATGTTCTTAGAGCTCTGATAGGCCTCCAGTTCTAGAAAACAACTCAGGAGAAAGGCAAATGCAGGCAATAGATAGCAGAGGCTGAAGAATCAGGAACACAGGAACATACTAGGCAAGTGATCACAGGAATGTCTAACCATATACACCTTTAAGCAGTCAAACATTTTGCCACCCCTTTCAAGCAGTTAATAGTGCTCAACTCCCAAATTGAGCAGAATCATGCAAGATAATCTTGGTGTAAATTTGTGTCTACCCATGCAATCATCAAGACTATCCTTAAATTTAGCCAGTTTTAACTGTAGTGGTAACTTATTCCATAGGCTAGAACTTCATTGAATTAGGAACCTATCTCTCCAGCAAATCTCATTTATTTGTTGGTGTGGATACAAGTCCTTAGTGCAGGTGTTTGTAGAGCCACTGGTTTTGCAAAGAAATAATAGGTCAAATAGGATTGGGTCTTTCATGTTTTGAAAAGAATGACACAGGTCACCTAGCAACAACCTGTATGGTACTGAATATAAGGAGAGCCATGCTAATTTATTGGTCTCTATCATTTTATCGAATTGCTATTCAGCGAATAGCAATTCATCAAACCCCTATTTAGTGAATGGTATTTCAGGGAACAACAAAATCTTTCATAGAATAAGGAAGCACTTGGCCAACACCACAACATTCCCCTTTCCCCACTGTAGTGTGATCTAGGAGTTAGTATATATATATATGGTTAGGGTGATGTAGGGGGTGCAAACCCCCACATTAAGGTGTGTGGGGGTGAAGCCGCCCACTTTGATGGGTTTGATTTTGTGCAGATTCTGTTCCAGTGTGCCTTTGGCGAAGTGCTTCCTTACCCTGGGAAAGGTTTCATTGTTTACTAAAATGCCATTCACTAAACAGGGGTTTGATGAATTGCTATTCTCTGAATAGCAATTCAATAAAATTATATAGACCCTAATTTATTGGGTAGTTGTAAGATTTAAGACCTTTACTTTTCTTGGTTAGAAATCCTTGGGGCCTTTCCAGCTGATCAATATACTTGGAACATATCAAAAGGAGTATTGTATTCAGTGATTGTTCTGATAAGGGAAGAGTACAGTGGTAGGATGGCTTCTTTGGAATTTGAAGATATTACCTTGGAAATTAACTGGGACAGATAGAAGTATTTCTTGACTATGGTGGAAACATGATGATTGAATGACAGAAAGCAATCCACATAAGTACCTAGGTCTCTTATGATCGTATCTGTCTGAAGAGGAGTATCATTTATGACATAAGAGGCGGGAGCAACTTTTCTGCGAAATGCTACTAAGCTACACTTTTTTTGTTTAGTTTGAGACTTTTTTGACACACCATTTATGTGCCTATTCCAGCCCTTGCTGGAGCTGTTTTTTTAACAGTGGATGAGCCGGTAACAGTGCTCAGTATGCAGTCATCAGCAAACTTGGTCAATCACATTTCTGAGATCTTAGCTGGATGCTTCCAAAATAAATGCCAAACACTAAGGGGTCAGAACTGATCCCTGTGTCATACTGCTAGTAAAAATTTTACATTCAGAGAAGTAACCAGCTACTTTCACAGCTTAGGATCCTTTGGATAGTCAATTTGCAATCCAGTGGACAATGTAGGGGTCTACATTAAGCTGCCTAATTTTCAAAGATACCAACATATGGGATAGTGTCAAAAGCCTTAACCAGGTTAAAATTAGCAGTGTGCACAGAATGACCAGTGTCCATAGTCCCTGTAAGCTTTTCAAAGAAGCTTACTAGATTCAGAAGACAGGACATGCCCTTCTTAAAACCAAACTGAGTGGGATCTAGATCAGTTAAATTGCCCATGTCTGCATAAATGAGATCTGCTATGATAAATTCAGTAGTTTTGCATATATCTGTCCTATATGGATCATCTAAAATCACTGTCACTTTATTCTGTTTCATACAGACTACTCAGAGGTGATCTATGCCTTCCATATAAGGCAATCTTTGACCCTGCTTTATCAGAAATGCTGCATATCCACAAGTCTAATGGTACACGGGTTACTTGCTCTAAAGATCTTAACCTGGTATGTGACATTAATAGAACCTGCTGGAGGGACAGATTTGTCTCCTAGAGGTTACCACACCTTTCAAATGGACTCCCACTTCATGTCAAACAGAGCACTTCATTGTCCCTCTTCAAATGCAATCTGGACAATTGGATGGGTAACCGTAAATTCACCCTGGGGGTTCCACCTTGGACAGGGGCAGTTAGTGCTGATCGTGGAATTAAGGGTAGAACTTGGCTAGACTTGTAAGGGCTGTAGGGCCATTAGCCCAGTAACTTCCTATGATCCTATGAAAACTGGTGATGCTGATAGGTCTGTAGCTACATGGGACTGTAGAGAGTCATCCTTGTACAGGGAAGTCACAGTGACTGTTCTCTAAACATTAGGAACAAATCCTGTGGATATGGTGAGGATGAACAGTTTCAGTAAAGACTCAGATACTGCATTCTTGGCACTGGCGAGAATGCAGCCTGATATATTGCCTGGTCCCTAGAAGTATTACTTTCAGAATTTATGAGGGATTCTAAGAATTGTTACAAGGAGATTACAGGGGAAACATAATTCTAAGAGATAGTGGAGGCAATAATGTGGGTAGGAGAGGTAACAGTAGCACTAAATCTGTATGATAATATATTAGCAATATCCTTAGGGTTAGAATGAGTGATATTATTATGGATGAGCTCAGTGCAGTCAGTGTTGGACATTATTTCTTAATTTTCTGACATGACTGAAGAAGGATTTCTTGTTTCAGAATCTATAGAAACCACAAGTTCATGCACTGCTTTGTATTTTCTAATAGTGTTTAAGGTTCTTGCTATCATGTTTAGTGCAGTCTTAAGGTAGGGAGATTGGGGATTTCTTGCAGCTTTACATTATTTTTCATTCTTTTGTTGTACAGTTTATTTATAGGGTAGTTGCACCAGAGAGGTTTATTCCTGAATTTACAGTTATATTTAGAGTTGATGGACAGTGACTTTTCAGTGCAACTGTTCAGTTCAGGTGTTGTCAGAGGTGAATGCAGAAGCTCTTTCAGTTGGGTCCTTTTACAAGGGATTGTTGGGAATTTTGCATAGATCTCCTCTTCTTGGGGTCACCTAGGTATGATCAAAACTAAGGCTAGGGTTTTAGCCAGATTTTTTGGTGTGGGCATAATAAGAACAAATCAACATTTTTGTGAAGAATGCTCTAAGTGTCAAAAAATAACTCTAAACTCTGGGTTTATAAGTCTGTTCATTCCCATACCTATAACAGAGGTACATTTTTCAGCAGATTATGCTGGATAGCTTTTCGCCACTGGTTTGGTCTAGCAAGAAATTCTAGTACAAACTGGTAATCTTAAATTATGCCTCTAAATATCCAGAAGCAGTGCTACTCTGTAAATCCAATGCCAAAACCATAGCAAGGGTCCTAGTTCTACTAATCTCCTAGATGGGGGTTCCAGAAGAAATACTTATTCAACAGAAAGCACATCTACCTTTGATGCCAAAAAGTCAGATGGCTGTGAGTTCTGTTCCCACCACATGTGATTGAATTACTTTTTTATTAGTCACACTGTAGTGCAACACTGGGGCAATATAATCCTCAGTATACCACCCTTCTGATGAGACATTAAACCAAGGTCCCATCTGCCTGAGATGGTGATAGCTCAAGATTCCACAGCATTTATTTAAAAGAGTAGAGAAGCTTTATTTATATCATGTAATAATTCGGTATTTAAACATAATATACTTATACAGCATGTATTTCACATTATTACTTTTTTATTTTTCTATTTTTTAAACATCATAACATATGTCTGTAACATTTAATAATCAACAAAATAAACATCTTTTTTCTCTCTCTTTTCTTTGTTTTTGCAATTCACCTCTTTGTAAACAACCATAACCTTATTCTTCTTAACACAAAAAAGTGAGGCATGCTTTAACATTTACATTCATTTTATACCATATAAAAAACTTTAAATCCATTATTTACTCACTCATTTTTCACATTCATACTTAAAATTATTTACAAGTTATCAACACAAAAGAACTCAACTAAACAGTTCTATTTTTTGTTCTTTTTTTCTTTTATATTTACCTTCTATCCCTCCACCCTTTCTTCCATGACAATTTTCTTATTTCAGGTAATATATCATCCTCTTCCATTTTCTTGTTATATAATAAATTCTCACATCCTTTTCCTACAGCACCCATATTGTCACAGACAGTACTTTATTCCATTTATCAACATCACATTTCTTTAATTTATCATACTTCAGATATATCATATTCATATTTATACATTTAAATCCTGGCCATTTATATTCATTTTTAAACATTTCCTAACATGCTTTATTAATTTTGCAATCCAAAAAAATAAAAACAAAACAAAAAAAAACCAATGTTTTGTTGTTTTTTCTTCATTGTAGTCAGCACATTTTCTTTCCTCCATCACCTTATATTTCATACTTCATTTCACTGGTAACTTGTCTAATAAAATTCTCCACAAAAATCGTCTTACCTCATAAAAAATTCATACATTTTTCTTTTTTCTTTTATTGCATTTTCTCATCATATTTGAATTCCTATCATGGGTACAGCATTTTTTTCTAAAATCATATTATACCAGTCTTTTCTTTTCCCATCAACCTCACTTACTTTTAACTTCCATAATTTCATGTTATTGTCATATTCTTTTTCTTCCATCCTGTCCCCTTTTTCTTTTTATTTCTTTTCCTTGTTTTTTTCTTCCAATATATTTTTTATATTTTGCATGTAGTATATTACTTATCATTTATTTTTCTCATTACTCAAAATAAATGCATAGATGCTAAACATACCACTGGATTTTTTAAATTCAAACCACCTTCTTCTTTTTTATTATAAAGTTTGCCTCTTCTCACCAGGTTCAACCTTGAGCCCCAGATGAAGCTAAAAAAGAATCGGTAATAATTATTTTTCAATTTGAGTGGGAAATATATCAATGCACCCTAAATTTGCCATTCTTTCCGAGTATATAAGTATTTAGCATATATGTCTTTCTCTGAAATGGTAAATAAAATATTTTCTACCAAGCTAGCAATTATTATTTGTTCTAGTATCCCTCTCCATTAAATTATTACATTTTTATACTCACCAAATGTCACTCCCAAAGTCTTTATTTTCTTTTTTTGTGCAATATAGTACATTTATTTTTGCATTTCGCCAAAACCCTTACACTTCATTTTTAACTGCAGGACCGTTTTTTAGCAGCTGTTCAATCCTTATTACAAGCTCACTTATCCAGCTCCTTGTTTTATTAGAACGAAATCATCTGCATGTCATACATACTGATAATATAACATTTCCTTCCATCTCACATCCTGCCTCCCTCATTTCATACATGCATGTCTATACTACTGAATTCATTACTAGTGGAAATAAGCACATTCTTATAGGACATTCTTAATTTACTTATCTCCTAACAATTATTTTTTCCCATCCATCCATTTATCATAGTGTGTGTCCATGAGTTTTACAAAATGTCTTTATTAGATTTGTGAAGATATGGGAAGGCTGCCAGCCTAGCTAGATAGAATTTTGTAGATAATTCTATGTCAGTGTAAATATGAATATAATCCACAGGCTTGTCCTCTTAAATGTAAAAAAAACTGTGTTAAATGTTGAACTGCAAGAATGTAACCACAGTGCACTCTGCTGAATGAAAGCTGATAAGTCAAGCATTGTATGACTGTTTGATCTCAGGGCTCGGAGACATAATGTCTGGATTGAGGAATTCCTTCTATTGTTTTGAGATGAGTTAATTACAAAGTTTTACATGTATAATGTATTTTATTGTTATGGCTTCCTGGCCAGGTGCAAGCTTCCTAAGAAAACTAAGAAATGTAAATTTAGAGTTTCTGGTAGCCTGGAAACCAGAGAAGTATAAGAATGATGTAATCTAAAGTGAGTCAGCAGTGATGTATTATCAATTTAAGGGATCTCAGAGAGAGAGAGAGAGAGTGAGAGAGAGCATTTTGGATTTTGTCTGAAGAACATCCACTCACCAGTACTCTGCCTTTGCTCTATATGTAAGTTTATTTAGAACTGCGATTGATCTTAGAGTTAGATAGTAATTTAGTCAGATTTAGTCTAACTGTTTTTTATATTTATGTCAGACTATTCTACAGTATTATTTTAAGCATTTTCATGTGATTTCTGTACTCTGTACTAGCACTGTGTTGAACTGAAAAGATTTGTCTTGTGTTTTTATTATTTATTATTAAATATTTTTAAACCTTTCACCTGTGGCTGTTTTGTGTAGAGGTAATTTAAGCTCTAGAGTACTTGCATGTATTTGGTGATACTGTACAAAGCCACTAAAATAAGCCTTGCTGTTCATCCACTTACTATTTGGATAATAATATTGCACAGTATAAATAGGACACTCTTTGGTAAGGGCCTTTTTAATAGTTGAGAAGAGTAGTTGGTGGCAGTAATTACTACCTTATAGCCTGGCAGGAGGGGGGCATAGCTGGAGAACCTGTGCCAGCCTTCCACAGGAGTGTCTATGTGTTTGTATATAAACAAAATCTCAAAGTGTGTGTGTGTGTCAGCTATTTGGTCAGGGACATGAAGCACTGGTTGGACAGAGAGGGCACTGGATGTTTTGGCTTGACTACTTGGCTGAGATCTGTACCCTATAGCTGTGCCAGTGGGGAGTCTTATTGCAGATCTGGAGAGAAAGGGAGAAACCAGCCCAAGGTTGACTGTGATCTCTATGTGCTCTTAAGGAAAACTGTACTTTACTGTCTGTGTATTTGTTATCCTTCCCAATGTGGATGCACCTCACTGGTGTTAGTGGTGAGAATTGAGGCTCATTGATTTCTGGGCCAGTGCACGGGCATCACATATTAATTGGCAGTGGTGGGATATCCACACCACATACTTATTGGTTGGCACATTCTAACTGGCTTGTAGTGGTGTGGATAGTGAATTCCTGTAGCTTGTGTGCAGTGATCACTGAAGGTGGTTTTGTACTCTAAATCTGCCATGCAGTAAATATTCAGAGTTCAAATCACAATTGTTTTATTTCTTTTGTTAGCTTAGTTAGTCAAGGAGAGCAGGCAAGCATATCAGCATAGGAGTATGGCAAGCTGACAAGGAGCCAGTTGGCTGCAATGTACCCGGGTAAAGGACTAGTGCATGGAAACCTGACTAAGGCAGACATGATTGCAGCTTTTGTCACAGCTGCATCAGAAAACAGCAATCAGGAGGATGCTCAGACTGGCCGTAGAGATGTGCAACACTCAGAGAATGGGCAGCTCAACCTTTCTGCAGATGACTTAAAAATCCATCTGGAGCCAAATAGACTTGAGTTGGAGGCCAGGCATTTGAAAACAGAAGCAGCAGAGAGACTACAATGTCTACAGGCTGAGGAGAATGAGAATCTGCTATGCCTGGAAGCTGAGGAGACGGAGAGGCAGAGGCAGCATGAAAAGGAGATGCTGACTCTTCGCCAGAGTCATGGAGGTAATGGGGAAGGGAGTAAGTAGACCTCAGAAGCACAAAAGGTCAGTAAATTTCTTCTGCAGTTTACAGAGGGGGATAATTTTGATAGGTTCATTCATATGTTTGAGAGGGTATGTAAACAGCATGATGTTGACCAAAGGCTCTGGGTACAGTTCCTGGCCCGCTTACTCCATGGTAAAGCTGTAAATGTACTTTCCAAATTATCTAACATTGACTGTTTTAACTATAATGCTGTAAAGAATTGTTTGTTAGAATTTTTTAAGCTAACACCTGAAACTTATAGGAAAGAGTGTTGTGAACATAGACGCAAGGCAGATGAAAGTGTGTGTGAATATGTTGCTGAACTGAGCACTTATTTTCATAGGTGGGTAAGTGGATGTCAGGTCACCACTTTTGAAGTGCTGGCAGATCTTTTGTGAGGGAACAAGCCCTAAGCACTTTGCCTGCAGACATGAGGATCTGGTTAGCTGATAGACAATGTGCTACTTCAGATGAATTAGGGAAGAAGGGAGACTTATACCTAGCAAGCAGGGCATCCCTGCACAGGAAAGGGATCCCCAGTACTGCTCATGGGTCTAAAGGAACCCAGGGTGGGCAGCTCAGACTGCCCCAACATAATCTGACTGTGAAGCCAGTAGTCCAAGTACACCTCCAGGACCTAGGGTTAAATGTTTTGAATGCAACCAGTGGGGCCATGTGGCATATAGATGTCCATGGAGGCAAGGTGGGAAACAAAAGGTGAGGGAGTCAGTAAGTGGGAAGGACAAAATGCCAACAGTAGGTTGTCTCGAGATGACAATGGTACCAAACTACCACAAGAGGTTATATCCCACCATAGTGAATGGCAAAGAGACCATTGCTAAAAGAGACACAGTCTCTGACATAACCATTGTGAAACCTGCAATAGTTACAGAGGAGCACTACTTGCCTGGGCAGTCTACTCCAGTCAGAGCTTTAGGAGAGACCCCATTCCAAATACCTTTGGCTTGGGTTCACCTGGATTGTGAGGCAGGAAAAGGAAGCCAGCAAGTAGGTGTGTTTGAGGATATCCCTGTAGATGTCCAGATAGGGAATGATTTTGATAAGGCAATACCATGTGTTTGTGCAGTTACACACAGTCAGGCTTGGAGACAAGCATGGTGGTATGATAGCCTGGGGAAGACCCAGACAGACCGCACACTTGCAGCCAGAACTGGTGAGGTGGTTACTTCAGGGAGGGAGGTACGCTGTAGCAGTGAGACTGAAGGTGAGCCACAGCTGCTTGTGGGTACTGATGGTCCCTTGGACAGAGTGACTGCAAGGGCAGAGGTGAGTAGTAGTACCAAGGCTGACAGTGAAGCACCACTGTCAGAGGATGCCAGACTTCCTGTGGAAGGGGAGCTGGGAAGGGTTACAAAGGGAGAGTTGAGACAGTCTCAGCTCTCTGACCCTACATTGCAAGGCCTGAGGCAAGTTGCTAGTGAGGCACCTGATTCTCAAGGGAAGGAGGAATCTGTATACTGAGACAAAGGGTTACTGTATAGAGAGTGGACCCCTGAGGGAGGGCTAGATGGTGAGAGTATACAGCACTTGGTAGTACCTAGAGCCTACCATCTGGCGCTTGTAGCCATAGCCCATGATATTCCCTTTGCAGGTCATATGGGCATAAGACGTACAAAGAGATGTATTATGCAGAGCTTCTATTGGACTGGAATACAGGGTACTGCAGGACCTGTGAGCAGTGCCAAAAGGTAGGCAAGGCAGGAGAGAAGGTGAGAGCTCCTTTGATGTCTTTCCAATGATTGAGGAACCATTTCAGAGGGTAGCTATGGATATTGAGTACCCTAAGTTCCACAGGGAAAAGGTATATCCTAGTGGTAGTGGGTTATGCTACATAATACTCTGAGGCAGTGGCTTTGTCCTCCATTGAGGCCGAAAAGGTGGCAAATGCTTTGTTAGAGATTTTCACCATGGTAGGTTTCCCAAAAGAAATACTGACTGACAGAGGTGCCGATTTCATGTCAGACCTGCTGGCTTGTCTGTGGAAATATTTTGGGGTGAAGCAACTGTAGACCAGCCCCTACCATCCCTAGACTAATGGCCTTGTTGAGACATTATGCTCAACAATCAAGTCCATGATATGGGCATTTGCAGACCAGTTTAACAGGGAGTGGGACAAATATTTGCCCCATCTGTAGTTTGCTTACAGAGGGGCTCCCCAGGAATCCACAAGTATTTCACCCTTTGAGTTGCTGTATGGGCATAGGGTGAAGGGACCTCTAGATTTAATTTGAGATGAGTGGGAAGGTAAGTGTGAATCTGACAAGGAGTCTGTTGTGGCATATGTCCTAAACCTCAGAACAAGGCTCAGGGAACTCATGGGCTTGGCCCAGGAAAACCTGGCAGAAGCTCAGCAACAGAAAAAAGGTCTGGTGTGACAGGAATGCCCAAACTAGAGAGTATGCTGCAGGGCAGCAGGTGATGGTTCTTATTCCTGTCAGACACAACAAGCTGCAAGCAGCGTGGGAGGGACCTACAAGATGGTAAGAAAGGTAATTGATGTTAACTACATGGTGGAAAGTACAGTTGTGTACTCTTACCATAAATGTAGATGTTTGAGTGTGTTCACTGTTGCAGTCATGACTGTAGGGTTCTTCCTGCCAGCAGCAGCCCCCGATCGGCCAGAGTCCCAAAGTCTGGATCGGGCATCAGCTGAGGTCGCTTTTATCCTGACGTCAATGCGCCAGAAGGTATAAAGACCTCAGCTGACGCCATTTCCCCAGTTTTTCTTACCCCAGATGTCAGGTGCCCAGAAAGAAAAGGCTAAAAAAGAAATCATGCCCAAAACCTCATCAGCCAAAATACCTCATAACAGATAATACTCAAAGAAAAAACAAAAGAGGGGGTAGGAGGGAGGATAACCCAGACTGCAACAGTGAACACACTCGAACATCTACGTTTATGGTAAGAGTACACAACTGTACTGTGTCCTTCATGGTTCACTGTTGCAGTCATGGCTGTAGGGTTGAGTCCCAAAGCTAAGAAAGGGTGGCTGGAGGAGAAACAGAGGGAGCGGTCACAAAACCTTGCAAAACCGCAGAAGCAAAACCGGCCCTGGATTTAGAATAGAAAGGGAGGTTGTAATGCTTAGAAAAAGTATGTACAGAACTCCAAGTAGCAGCCTCCAAAATATCCTTGGTAGGAACCCCACAAAGAAAAGCTGCTGAAGTAGAAGTAGCCCGGGTAGAATGAGTCCTAACATTAACAGGAACTGGATTACCATAAGAGTAACAGAACTTGATGCAATGGGCAATCCACTTGGAAACAGTTTGCTTAGTGATTGCTTTCCCTTGAACAGTAGGAGCATAAGCGACAAACAACTGATCAGATTTCCGGAATATCTTGGTCCTGTCCAGGTATAAAGAAGCTGCCTGTGCACGTCTAATGAGTGCAAAAGACTTTCTTCCTCACTTTGAGGATTAGGATAAAAGGTAGGCAAATGAATAGACTGATTCAAGGGCACTGCCGAAACCACCTTGGGCATAAAGGTGGGATTAGTCCGTAGAGATACCCTGTCCTGATGAAAAATAAGGAAGGGTCCCACAGCCATGAGTGCTTGCAATTCCAAAATTCTTCTAGCAGAGGTAATAGCTAAAAGAAAAGCAGTTTTCCAAGACAAAAATTTCAAATCCGTGGAAGCTGCAGGTTCAAAAGGAGACAAGGTTAATTTCTCCAAAACATAGTTAAGATCCCAAGTGGGAACAGGAGTCCTCATAGGGGGCCGAATATTCTTAGCCCCTCTAAGAAATTGTTTAGGTAATGGATGAGAAAGAAATTGGAGGATCCGTATCATAATGTGCAGAAATAGCAGAAGCATGAAGCTTAACAGACAAAAAAGATAGGCCTGTATGTAATAACTCTGTCAGATACTGTAAAATCAGAGGAATGTTCGGAACAGCAGAATCACCACCCTGGACTTGATTCCAGGAGCAAAATCTTTTCCATTTACCCACATAAAATTTTCTAGTGCTGGGCCATCTAGCTTCAAGGATTACATCCATAACCTGTTTGGAAAGGGTAGAGGTGTTTACAGACCCTGGATCTGCCAGGCAGCTAGATTCAGAGTTTTGACATGACTGTGCAGTATCCGGCTGTCCCGTTGAGACAGTAGATGAAGGATTTGAGGCAGAATCCAGGGAGCTCCTGAACCAGGTTCATCAGAGTGGAATACCAGAATTGCCGAAGCCAATTGGGAGCCAGTAAAATCATTTGCGGTCTATCCTGTTTTATCTTCAGAAGTACCCAAGGTAGAAGAGGAAAAGGAGGAAAAGCATGTACTGAGAGGTGTTTCCAACTGAATGAGAGGGCATCCACTTTCCATGCTAGGTTGTGGTAGGTCCTTGTGCAGAATGTCGGAAGTTGATGATTCTGAGGGGATGCAAAGAGATCTATGTCTGGACATCCCCATGCCTTTATAATCATCCTGAATATCCGAACATCCAACATCCATTTGTGTGGATCCGAAATGTGTCTGCTCAATGTGTCTGCCAGAGTGTTGTCTTTTCCTGGCAGGAACTGCGCTTGTAAGTCGACACTGCAGGTCAGAGCAGTGTACCATAGAGTCATGGCTAATCTGCACAGGGGGTAAGAGTGAGAGCCCCCCCTGCCTGTTTATGTACCACATCACTGTAGTGTTGTCTGTCTGTATCAACAATTGTCCTGGTAGAAGAAGGTCCCTGAAGGCATTCTGTACAGCTAGCATCTCCTTCAAATTTATGTGCAGGTGTGTTTGCTCCTTTGTCCAAACACCCTGAAGACATCTCCCATGCATGTGGGCTCCCCAGGCATAATCTGAAGCATCCGTTGTCAGAACTTGGTTGGTCGGTGGAGGACAAAAAGGCTTCCCCTTGTTCTGTAGACAGGCTTCGGCCCACCAAAGAAACTCTTGCTGGAGACAAGGCAAAATCATGATCACTGTTTCCAAACTGTGGTAATGCTGAGACCATACACTCTTGAAGTACCACTGCAGTTTCCTCATATGCAGTCTTGCGTATGGTATTAGTAGAATGCAGGAAACCATGTAACCCAAAGCCTGCAGAATTTTTCTTGCAGTCAGCTGTTTCATTGAAGCCAGGTGTCAGAAAGAAGAAGCCAGTTGCACTTTTTTGTCTGGTGTCAAGTAAGCCATCTGGGTTGTAGCACTCAGAAGAGCACCGAGGAAAGTAATCTGTTGTGTGGGTACCAGATTTGATTTCTTTAGATTCACTGTGAAACCGAGGTACTGAAGAAGATGCTGCACAAAAGCTAGATGCCGAAGTAGAGTGTCTTTGTCGTCCACCTGAATAAGACAGTCATCCAGATAAGGGTATATTTGAATCCCCTTCTGTCTGCAAAATGCCATTACTGGTCATTACTGGTACCAGGCACTTTGTAAAGACCCTGGGCACAGTAGATAAGCCAAAGGGCAGCACAGAGAACTGGTAATGCTGCGAGCCCGCTTTGAAACGCAGATACCTTCTGCACTCTTGCCTTATAGGAATACGCAGGTAAGCTTCTTTTAAGTCCAAAGTCACCATCCAAGCATTCTTGCCCAACATAGGCAGCAGCTGCTGCAGAGTGAGCATCTTGAATTTTGGTATATCTAGGAAGGTGTTTAGTACAGAAAGGTCCAGGATTGGTCTCCATGAATTTTCCTTCCTGGGAACCAGGAAAAGTCTGGAATAAAAACCTTGCCCTATTTCTAAATTTGGTACCAATTCTATGGCCCTCATAGCCAGGAGGGACTGAACCTGCCGTTGTGCCTCTGCCCACTGATGATTTGGCAGATCTGGCCAACCGTTTGGTTTTGGCAAGTTGTGGAAATGAAATCTGTAACCTCTTGAGACTATGTCCAGAGCCCATTTGTCCCAGGTTATGTGGCTCCAATTTTGATAAAAAAGAGAAATCCTTCCTCCCAAAGGTGCTTCCAGGAGAGGAGCCCCTGGAACCAGAAAGGGAGAGTCATAAAGACTGTTTTTGGTAGGGTTGAGACTGTTGAGACTTATCTTCACCTCCCTTGGGAGAGGGGGCACTCCACCGCCTATTCCTAAAATGGGTCTGTGCCTGTCCCCTACCTCTGGAATGCCTGAATTTGCCTCTCTGAGACCTGTCTGAGCCCGGAAAGGACCAAGGTTTAGCTGGCCAGTGTCTGCTAAATCTAGGAGGATGCACCTGTAGAAAATCCTTAACCGTCTGCATAGATTTGGCTTTGTCCTCCATTTTCTTTAATACCTCTTCAGCTTTGGACCCAAACAGAACATCGTGCTGCAAAGGGGCATCCAAAAGTTTGGCTTTAACCTGATCTGGCAAGCTTTGTTCCTTTAACCAAGCATGTCTTCTAATAACTGCGCCAGTTGTTGCAGCCCTACAAGAAGCTTCCAAAGAATCAAAACCACAATGCAGGGTATGTTTACCCACCTGTTCAATTGCATGCAATAAATCCTGTAACTCCTGATTATCTGCACCAATAGAAACAGCTGACATCTTTTGTTTAAATACAGACAAAAGGTATTGCTGATACTTCAGCATATGAAATTGACAGTTCAAAGCCCTAATAGACAATGTAGCAGAAGTATAAACTTTTTTACCCCATCTCTCCAAAGCCCTGGACTCTCAGTCAGAGGGAATAGGATTTTTAGCAGAGGCTGCTTTAACACCCTTAGGACCCTGAGAAATTGTTTCCAGATCAGGTGAAAGATTCTTAAAAAGAAACTTGTGAGAATCTGGAACCCTATAATACCTATCCGGTTTGACCGGAGCAGGGGCAAAAGAATCAGGAGAGAGAGAGAAGCTTCCGAAAAAACATCATCTACAATGTCCAATACAGGGGGAATAGCCAGAGGCCTATGCTGTGGGAGAAGAAGAAAATCCCTAAGCCTTTTCTTGGATTCAGAGAATTCCTGCCCTTCCCAGTGAAAATGCACCCTCAAATCATGCAAAGTTTCACCAAAAGAATAATCCTCAGGAGGAGAAACTGAAGGAAAGGAATCTTCAGCATCAGAATCCTCATAAGGAGGAAAAGAATAATCCTGCTCAAGGGAAGAAGCAGAAGAAACAGAAATTTGGTCTGAAGAATCATAATCGGACTGTAATCTAGGCTTCTTGTCAGGAGGGGGATGTGAACCCCTGATCATAGTTAAGAGATCTTCAGCCATCCTAAGCATCTGCTTCTGAGGCCTAGGACCCTGATCAAAAGGTGCCTATGCTTGCCATTTCACTTTAGCTGGAGCCTTAGACTTTGTCTTTGAATGTAAAACTGAATCCACATTTACAGGAAGCTGCGAAGGCCTGAGAACTCCCTCAGAAGCCGGTACCTGCCTACCGGCTCTGGACCCAACTGAGGGAGTAGTATCCGAAGGTCCAGTCCCTGGCAATTCTGAAGACCCCATCAGCTCCACACCGGAGTTGGTACAGGCAATTGGTTCAAAAGAGGCAGATGACAGGGGCTGCAAAGGCGCTTCACTGATGACTGATGAACCAGCAACTGGCAATAACTGAGTAACATCCTTTGCTGTGGACCTCGGAGGCCTGTCTGCATCCTTGCACCTCTTACACACCCCAGAAGCCAGAAAAGAACCCGAAGACATGTTATAATCAAACCTTTTTCCAAAATAGTAAAAGGCAAAGTTATATCTATGCCTAATAGTACTCTGATTAAATCTAGCACAAAATGCACAATTAGCAACGTTATGGTCAGGACCCAGGCAGGTAATACAGTAAGAGTGAACATCCCTATGAGGTATTTGCTTCCCACAAGAAATACAATTATTAACTTTTTCTGAAATCTGACTGGAGCAAGAAAAAGACCTCCCCAACGGGGTACTTATCTTATAAAATAAAAATCCTGGGATTACATCCAAAAACAAACAGGAACAGGCCAACCAGCATCAGTGAACTGCAAAGGGCACTGCGCGGCAAGAAAGACTGGGGAAATGGTATCAGCTGAGTTCTTTATACCTTCTGGCGCATTGATGTCAGGAAAAAAGCGACCTCAGCTGACGCCCGATCCAGACTTTGGGACTCTGGCCGATCGGGGGCTGCTGCTGGCAGGAAGAACCCTACAGTCATGACTGCAACAGTGAACCATGAAGGACACCTGCTAGGCAGGAGGCAAGAGCACAAATTGTACCATGTTAACATGATGAAACCTTACCATGATAGGGAGGCCCTTGTGCTGAGTATTTGCAGTGGATTGCAGGAGGAGTCTGAGGGAGATCTGTTGACTGATATCCTCAGTGAGGCTCGAACTGACACCTCAGTGGAAGGGATAGCAATATCACAGCAGCTATCTTCTATCCAGGTTCAAGAAATCCAAGCAGTGTTACAGGGGTTTGGGGACATGTTCATTGGAAAACCAGTGTATGTATAGGGTCTTTACGCTGTGCAGTATGTATGGTGCAAGTGTCATTGACAGCCTCTATAGATTAGTTTTGATTGTATGAGAGAGTTTTGTCCCATTGTTAAAATATATTATACCTCTTGCATACTTTATCTGTTTTATTAAGAATAAGTATGTTGTCAGTGTACATGAGATGATTGCTACAATGCCTCAGAGTACACATCGCAACTAAATTGGCCACAGACAAAGTCAGGAAGTGCATATTTATGGCTACTGATCTACTAAGGAGAAGTGAGGGAAACTTAAATATTGAATAGGTCAGTAAGACAAAGAACTTGATGAGCAATGCTCAGCTATGCACAAACTAGATGTTCTAGTAGTTAAAAAAATCTCTCTATACACTAAGGGTATTTTAAAAGAAACTTAAACTGTGAGAGATTAGCATCTACACAGATTAAAATAACTAAGACTCTTTTAAAATTACAAACACAATATGCCTTCAGCCATCACTTCCCAGCTCAGAAGGGCATAGGCTATCCTCTCCTGCCACAAGAGTATAGACCACAAACCTTCCTTATGTAAAATAACTGGTTTGGAGCCCAAGTGCTTAAACCAGAACTAAGATGATTTTAGAATAATAGAAACAATATGTCTTTAATCAGTAATTCCCAGCTCAGAAGGGCATAGGCTATCCTCTTCTGCCACAAGAGTGTAGACCACAATCCTTCCCAATGTAAAATAACTGGTTTGGAGCCCAAGTGCTTAAACCAGAACTAAGACGCTTTTAGAATAACAGACACAATAAGCCTTCAACCAGCAATTCCCAACTCAGAAAGGTGTAAGCTTGTATAGACCACAAACCTTCCTTATGTAAGATAACCAGTGTGAAGCCCAAGTGCTTAAATCAGAACTAAGAAACTTAAAATAATAGTTACAATGTAAACAGGCTACTCACAAGCAATAATAAATGCTGCAAATTAAATGGGATTGAGCACTTTAAGAACACAAATACAGTAAAAGCATCTGAATAAAGTGCATTTTTTAGTAAGTGGGAAGGTAGGAAATAGAAGGTAGTTCAAGTTTAACAGAGTAAGGGGGAGGGCCTTCTCAGTTGATCTCTCAGTTCTCAGTAAAATGAGACAACGAGATGAGACTGGAAGGAGTGTCCACAATCAGATTTATAGTAGGGGCAGGCAACTCAAAAGCCACCAAGTCTAAAAGCACAACAGCAGCAGGGCTCTTAAAATTGCAAAAATAACAACAAACTTAAAACAAAACAAAATGCAATATAAGAAAAAGATGAAAAAAGAAGCAAACATTAAATGAATAACTCCAATCCTAAATCAAATGCAGACAGAGATCAGCAATAGTCAGGCAGACAACAAGTCAAACAATCCCATTTCCTACATTTGGCCTCCCCCCATACTGCCTGCATTCTTTTCCTTTTTCCTTTTTTGTTACAGTTGGCATCTTGCAAGCAGAAAACATCCATTTTTATTTTTTACACTATTCCACCACTACCACAAAACCACTTATATTGTTTCAAATGCTATTCACATTTAATGCTAAAATTGCTGTATCATTGTTTTCCATTTGTGTAAGTGTTTTATTCCAGATCTTATTTTTCTTTTCCTTCTCCTGAGTCTCCCGCTAACTGACATTTCACTATCTTGTTCTTGTTCTATTCCTGTTTCCATTTATCCCTCTTCTTCCTCTTCACTTTCTAAAATTGCAAATCTCTTCTATTCCTGTATATTAATAACCTCACTTTGAAGTATTACTTCCTCTCCAACTACTTCTTCAATGTTGAGCCTTTCTTCACTATCTCCCTACCCCCATACCACTTTCTCTTTCAATATGTTCTGTAATAATATTTTCTACTCTTTGTCTTTCTCCTGAGTTTTCATCTTCATCTCATTTCCCTTTCTAATACGGCTCAGTCAAATCAGAAGAGTCCATTTTTGTTTGCATTTTCTTCAAAAAGGCTTACAGATTTTTTTTTGCTTTATGTCGCCTGTTCCCACATTCATTTGTTACTGTCTTGTACTAAATGATTTTCATCCCCACAGAATAACATGCTTTGAGTCATCCTGATACCTAACAAATCCTCTATTACCATTCAGTTACTGCATTTGAAATATGTTGAATTTTCTCATCCTTAACATCCATTGTTACCCTCACTTCCCAACCCCCAGTCTATACACTTCTTCCAGCATATATTTTTTAACTTCATATACTTTTCTACATAGTAAAAGAAAAAAAAATAGCTTTAGGTCAGCCATAACTAAATTACACATTTATTTTGTTTGTTTTTTTTAGTAGTAGCTCCAAGTTCTGAAATAAACAATCTTTCCATGATGCTACTTTATTTATTTTTTCAGTTTCAGTCATACATTTTTCCAGCAAGTTAAAGCTTTCAAGTATCACTTCACAAAAATCTTTAGCGCCCAAATTAATTAACACTCTTAGGCCTTTAATGTTAAATCATAGTGGTAAAATAAAAATGTAATGTTATACTTGCCACCACTTTTACTTTTTATTGTTGCCACTGGCCATCTTCTCTATGGCTGTTGAGAAACTGCAAATGCCTATCTCTTCTCATTTCATTCTTCCGTTCTTCATTGCCTTGCTGCATCTACATAATGTTTTCTTTCTTGAAACAAGAAAATGTGTTGAACAGGTAAACCCTGAAAACTGACTATTCCATTGTTTGACCTTTACCACCTGTTGTTTGTGTTTCCAATCTCTCAGTTTCTTCCTCTTGTTATACTCTCCCCACAATGTCACTCCATCCTACTTCCTCTCATTCTGTTGACACTGGCTGGCTCATCAAATCTGTCAACACTTGTATCTCTAGTCCTCCATTTTCTAACTCTGCAACAGTTAATTCATCTCCTTCCCCTTTTTTCAGTAAGTTTTCTCCTGCTCCTCTCTCCAGCTCTTTTGTACTCTTCTCCATCTTGGAGTTCCCACAACTGCAGTAGCAGCCATCCGGCACAACCTAGCAACTGCAGACTCCAGAGAGTATGAGAAGTTCTCCAGTGCCCTGACCAAATTTCCCCTAGTCGGTCTGAATACCACCTCCGGTCTCCAATGAAAAAGGCCATTGGCCTAGAGGGACTAAATTGGTCAACAAATTATAAAAAAAAAAAAAAAAAACCCAAATACATGGATTTTTATTCTGTATTATTTTAATATTTTCACACTATCGGTGATAAAATTAATTTCTAGGTGTGTGATTTATGCAGGTATAGTTTTGCCAGGACTGTGAATATACTTTTTGTGTGTACAATGTGAAGTATATGTATTTATATGTTTATTTTGTCAGTAAGAACAGGTCTGATCCACAGTGACTACAGATATGTATTGATTGATCATAAATATTTAATCTACATCCCATCTCAGATAAACATTTTCATGACGCTCCTTTATCAACAGCATGTGTTAGGATAAACATACACATTATTTATACAATGCAGACAGTGCCAAAGATGTAAAAGCTAAAATAATATCTGTCTGAATAATATGAATAAACTACTAATGTTATTTAGTAGAAGTCATTGGTGGCAAACGAAGCACTGATCTTCATAAAAAAGGGTGATGTAATGTTACAAAATACTCCTTCAGTTGTTCTGCAGCTGGCCCAGAACTTCCCCACAGATCTGATCCATCCAGTCATCCATCCCCAAAGGATCTGATATCTGAATGAAATCTGAAGGTAAAGAAAGTCATCTAGAAACCTTAGTTCATGAGCATGGCAAAAGATCTGTGGACCATGTACCTTTTCAAAATTCCTGTCACTAGGGAAACTCTGAATAGTTCTAGAAATCATTATCTTTGTAGGAAAGCATAGTGTTGTCCTTAATCAATCAGAGCACAACAAGGCCACTCATTAACATTTAATCAGGAAACAAGAATGCAGAAATAAAAGTAGTAAGTTCTAATGCATAATGTATAAACCAGATTATGTGGCTCACATGAATTATGTATAAACCAGATTATATGGCTCACAGCTGTTGGCCTATTAGTAAATCAGTTTTTCTTACAGAAATCCCAATAGAAATTTAAGGAAAAGATTCTGTAATATTCAAATTAGTTGTAAATAGCTTTGCATAAAGTGGACGTTTTCTGAATCTGACATAGTGACAGCATTTTTATCACGTCTTTGAAAAGTCATGCCTGTCTGTGCAAAACTCCACTGTATACAGCCATAGACTTTCATGTTAAAGTACTGTCAGCCTGTAGGTCTTTGGTCAGACGCTTAAATAGTTTATAGTTGTTCTCACTTTGAAAACATTAAGAAAACAACTATTTTGGTACTTACGTATTATCGCAACCAGATTTTTCATGGCAGTACCGGTTGCTTCCTGATTATGAAATCTGTCTGTTAATGTTGTTAAAATGTTATATACTGTGTTTTCTTTACCACTACATTTTATTTTCTGGTGTGTTATCAATAAAATGTTAAAAACATAGTGTTGTTGTTTCTTTATTCCCTTTACTGACAGTATGTTTCTTATGTATTTTTTCATGACATAGACTTTTTAAAGGTGAGCAGTGCAGTAAAGAACTCGGAGCAACATGAAGGTCCTACCAAACACCCTGATATTGGGCAAATTCAATTATCCTACCATTCACTGGGAAAACTACTTGAGTACAAATTGCACAGTATTAACAGTGTATATATACTTGCAAGGAATCCAACAGACTTCTTTATAGTTTACGGCAAAGCCTCCTTGAAGGGACAAGTAAATCTTCACAACTACTTAATGATCTGCCCCAAAGGGGTACATATACCTCTTCACCCAGCTCCGTTTCCATTCGTGGGATAGAGCGCATCCATAACAATTCAAGCGTGCATGTGTAATGCACGCAAAACAGGAAGAGGGTTTGCTCAAATCTTTGTCATCCTAAAGGTAATCCTGCCTTAAGTTTCTGCAAAAATGACTTCTAATAACACCTAACAGTGCTTCCTGAAGTTGTCTTGATTTCAGGATGACAATTTTGCAATTGCGAAAATCTGGTTGTGGTAATACGTAGGTACCCTATTTTTTTGTCAAATATGTGGTTCTTACATGAGTTTGGTCTGATCATTCATGGTGGCATGGTATCCTATGAACTTCACTAGACCTTGGGCTGTACTTTTTAAGTCCTAATTCCAGATTTTATCCTTCCAGTCAGGGCTGCTAGCCCAAGGTTTAATGGCAAAGCAACATTGATGGAAAGCCAGCAAGAAGGGGGGGGACCATAACCACACATGCAAGATGCTTAACTTTGGTTTGTAGGCCACACTCCATAAGTGCTGATGCTTCGGCTTTAGACCAGTGTCTGAAATTTGACAAGTTGTAGGAATATCCGTAACCTAGCCCCAAACGCAGTGATGTTTGTATGCCTAGACTGGCTTCTGTTTTGAGCTGTGGTCTCCACTGGGTAATCTAAAAATGACCTGTCTTAGTCCAATACTATCCCCAGAGGGAGACAGAGAGAGATCGAGAGATGGTAGCAGGCAAAGTCTCATTTCCCTGACCACTACCCCTCATCTCCTGCAGGTGCGTGAGCTGTTAACTGAACTTGGGTCGCCTATATCGTAGTCATAGCTTTATCACTTTGTGCCAATAAGACTACTGAAATGAAACAGGTAAAGGCTTTACAAGCTTTTCATTTGTAGAAGAAATTTTTAAATCTAAGCAAGAAAAATGTCCAGATTTCAAGTGCTCACACAGGTCTTTACTATGTTAAAATAGAAAAAAATATTTTGGGAAAAGGAGTAAAGACAACGAAAGCAAAGTGTATAAAGTCTTCCACCTTGGCCAACAAGGGGCACAGCTATAAATAATCTCAACTCAGAGAATAAACAGTCTGGTAAATAGGTAGAAAATGGGATTGAGAATGTGAATAAGATCAGAAAGTTCCAGACACAGTTAAGTAGAAGACAAGAGAGAAATAAGGGGCAGAATTAAATAAGCAGAATGTAGTTTACTAGGCTAAAGAGGGGATAGAATGTAATCTGATGGTATTATAAGTGAAGAATTAGAGGGAGGATTGAAGGATGGGGATGATATAATAAATGAGAACTGGAAACAGGTTGACAAATGGGAAGAAATACTAGCAGAGTTTAGTAAATGTTATCAGGGATTGCATAATACAAAAGAAAGGGGTGGCAGATGAAGAGAAAGTAGATAAGTGGAAAGTGTATGTGTGGGCCCTCATCTGAGAGGGAAAATGAGAAATATGGAAAATAAGTAGTTAAGTGAAGCAGTGGTTTTGAATGTGATCAGCTACTTGAGTGGAGGTAAGGTTTGTGGATCAGACGTATATCTTATTCCCTTTAATAAGGTGGTGGGGCTGACCTGGACAATGGAGCTGAGGGGCTGGGCAGCTAAGTGCTCTGGATTATGCGGAATGTGCCACATGCAGCCCTTAATGAACACACTGTTCCACTGTTCCAATTTAAACAGCTTTGGCTCCGCTGCATGAGTTTTGATTGGTTAGTATACCACAATTACTGCCAATTGGCATTGCAGTATACAAATCAATGAAATAACTGCTGCTCTGGTCCGCATTGAACAGCACTGGCCATGGTACAAGGTTTTTGATTGGCTCATATACCGCAATTACAGCCAATTGCAATCACCGTATATGAACCAATCAACTAAGTGTTCCTGAGTAAGGAAGCCAATGAGAGCTCAAAAATACTTACCCAATCACATACTAGCAATGGTTTTTGTGCCAGAAAAATGCCTTCAAAAAGGCCTTCAGGATACAGGAAGCATATCTCATGGCTGTTTAGAGAAGAAGAAACTTGGTTTGTTCATGCTGTGGGTCGTTGGAAGAGGAGTTGGGATGAATTTGTGAAGTGTATTTGGAAGGATGGGACAGTGCCGAACGGGAGTCTGTAGAGCTTCAGGGAGCTGGGGATCATCTGGTCCAAAAGGTTGAGTTTTATTCTTTCTGAAGCTTGTAGGTGGTGGAACTTGGAAGGATTTTTCACTTATTTGTTTTGTTGTGGACTGAGAGAGCTGCAGTTGCTTACTGTGCAGAGGTACGTGTGTGTTAGAAATGTATGTATGTAGGTTGTGTCTGTTAGAAATAATGCTGGTGGGTATGCAGGCTGTGTGTGTGTGTGTGTGTGTGTGTGTGTGTGTGTGTGTGTGTGTGTGTGTGTGTGTGTGTGTTAGAATAATGCTGGTGGCTATGCAGGCTGTGTATGTGTGTGTGTGTGTGTGTGTGTGTGTGTGTGTGTGTGTGTGTGTGTGTGTGTGTGTGTGTGTGTGCGTGTGTGTGCGTGTGTGTGCGTGTGTGTGCGTGTGTGTGTGTACAGATGCTGAGACTGTAGATGGATTACTTTGTGTTCTGGAGATACATAATATTGACACTAGCTAGACTCTCTAGATGATAGCAAATGCAATGGTACAGATTTTATACCTGAAATTAAAAATAAGGTGTTTTCCTCAGTGGTAATTTTATTATGCCATAAACCATAGCTGGAGTGATGTTTGGCCTTGGTCATAATGTAGATATACTGATGTGATACATTTATCAGTTAACTTGGGATTATAAAAAAAAATAAAAAATAGCTGTAATGCATTGTGCCACATGGAAGTTTGTATTACACAGACCATAAAGATTATTTTTGACAGAAAACATGGGGTCAACAGTTTTATTAATGGCAACAGCAGCTTACCTAGGAATGGGCAAAACATTCTGCCTAAACAAGGAAGCCTTCCTGTTCCCTCTCCCAGGACTGACAAGAGTGGCTCTCCCTGGCCCACTGAGGGACCCCAACAGCCACAGAGGACGTGGCTAACCCCCTGACCATAGTGGCTGTAGGTGCTATACTAGCAGGATCTGGGTTAAACAATGAGTGGTCTGAAGTGTTTGCTTGTATACTACCTTAATGTTTAATATGGTGCAGACCATAAATAACTTACATCTTATCTCAGCTCTATACTGCAATGCACCACCATGTGTATCCAAGCAGCAAAACTGAGCATCCATTGGTTCATTGTTGTTCTGCATCTACAACAGAATGATGGATTTGTATACCATCTCAGCCATGGTCTCAACCTCCAAATGAAGATCATCAACCACAGTTGCTAGGCATATCCTACACTGACTGCAACACACAACAGTGGACATCATTATAAGTGTCCTGCGATTTTCAGTGGAGCAGCATATCCAGGACTTTCTAAGCTATCAATCTGAGCACCTACCAACCATACCTTTTAACCTGTAGATAATAAAATTAGGAACAAAGGCCCTTGAAGGGTAGGTACAATCAGCCAAAAATCTGGAGATCTAATTAGCATAACATTTGAATACCAAATAACACAATTCTTCCTGCTTCTAGTAAGAATGTGAGATACTACTCAATGTGTTTAAAAAGTAGTAGAAAATGTAAGCATATTGTCAAAGAGACTGTAAAATATGTAGAGATGAATAGACTGTATTGCAGAATTCTACCATACAAGGTAATTTATTTTTGCTTCTGAAAAAGGGAGATTTAAGACATGTGTGTCTTCTTCCTTTAAATAATTGGTGCCACTAGTATGTTGGTCATGAAGTGTGGTTCTCTGTGTCTTAGACAGCTATAAAAATCATGTGTGATGAAGAAGATTCAGAAAATTGTTTGAATGTGTAAATGAAACCTGAAAATATGGACATAACTCCAAAAATAAGGACATCCTGTGCAGGAGTAAATCAGGCCTCAGAATAGGAACTTTTCTACAAAACAGGAACAGCTGAGAGGTCTGCTACCAACTAGATGACCCTCTGGAAATTCATCCTGCATAAAACAGTGGTAGAAGTCATATGTAACAGATGTGGGAATCATGGAGACTACCTAGATGGCACACAGACACATTGCATACTATAGGTTCATAGGTTGTTACTAGGCTAATAACCACTAGGGCTCTTGCAAGCCTAGCCACTCACCCCAAACCATTTGGGTCCCAAGTATCAAGGGAATGTATATGAGGAGGAGCATGTTAGTAGGGAGATAACTAAGGATTTGTATGGGGGTGTTAGTTAGGATAATACTTTTCTTATTGGTGGCCTCTGTCTGTAAAGTACAGGGGAGACAGACCATGGGTAAATGTATGATTTCCCATCCAAATTTCAAGGTTTCATTTGAATAGGTCAAGGATGAACTCTGTTTTACATGGATGAGGAGTCTGCTCTATAGTGTGGGGACCCTTTAGGACCCATATATGCCTCTCTAGCACATTATGTTTATGTCATTAATGAAGTTCAGATCCCTGGATCTAATGTTTCTGGTGCTGTGTGATTTGTACATGTGCAACAGATCAGTCAGGGCTGAGTGTGAGGAAGTCTGTAAGCCAAGCAAAGATCCCCTCTCAGCAGCCTGTAGGAAACTGAATACAGAGACAGAGCATTTAGATGATCATTGTGGGACCATTACAGCATTCTAACACCGGGGTTTGTTTTTAGTGTTTGTTTTGGATTTACCTCTGGTAGATATGGCAGAATTATCCTGGTGAGAAACCTTTGTAGGGATTCCAACTGTTGCAAGTGTCTGGTTAGTTAGATGCCAAAGAGGGCATTATATTCAGAGGTCTGAAAAGGGGTGAATAGAGAGGTAATATAACTTCCTTGGACCTGGATGCCATGCCCTTACCTATATGTCTGGTGATATAGAATGATTTTCTTACTATCTTAGCTATGTGCTGGTCAGAGGCCAGATAGTTCTCTACATATGTTCCCAGATCCCGTACTGCTGGGTGAACTCTTAGGTGTGTTTTATCAATGAAGTAATTAAATGGGGTTGACAGTTTCACAAAGGGAATTATAATGTATTTTTGGCATTGAGTGTTTTAGGCCCTTGTTTTGGCACCAGTTATTTTTTCTAGCTTAAACCCTCTTACCAGATGTTGGTGTTTTGGGTGAGATCTATAATAGCTCCCAATTCACAGTCATCTGCAAACTTGGTGAGCTGGAGGTCTTGAACATTAGCCTTGACATCTGAGAAGTAAATGTCAAAGAGGAGTGGGCCCAGCATGGAGCCCTGGTGTACTCCGCTTTTGACCTCTCTGTGGAGGTGGTCTCACTGACCCTGGCTTCTTGTGTCCTGCCTGTGAACCAGCCAGCAATCCAGTAAGTTATGTAAGGATTTATGGCTAGATCAGAGAGCTTGTCAACAATGTCTGAGTGAGATACTGAATTGAATGCCTTGTCTAGGTCAAGATACATAATATGCACTGTTTTACCCTCATCCATTGCTTTTGTGACCCTCTCAAACAAGTCTACCAGATTAAGTAGGTATGATCTTCCCTTAACAAAGACATATTGGGATGAGTCCAGTGTCTATATCTTGCCAATGTCCTTGTTTATCATATACATGGTAATTCATTTTATAGATTTGCATATTAGGCTTGTTAGACTGATGGGTCAGTAGTTCCCCTGGTCAGTTGATAGTCTGACATTATGGAGGGAATAATTACTGTGGTCCTCCATTCAACTGGAATGTAGCCTGCTTCAAGGATTTAGTTGAAGAGGGCCACAAGTGGTCCTGATTGTTCTTGTTTTAGACTGTTCAGAAGGCAACCAGGGATTCTGTCAAGAACCATGAAGGTGGTATTCATGGCTTTAGTGAGTGCTGCCAGCACCTGGTTCCTGCTAATAGTTGGGAGTAGCATGCTGGAGGGATTTTCACCAGGTGGAGTTGGGGTGGGGGGTGAGGGGTGACGTTTGAGCTGAATTTATCAGCCAATAGATTTGCTATGTCACCCTGATCTGTGAAGATGGTACCATTCGCCACCAGTTCAGCACATTGCTGTGTTTTACTTTTAAGATTCCAGACATTGCTGAAGAGGGCCTTGTGATTGTCATCAGCCTGCAAGTCTATCCTGACTGCATAGCTGGCCTTGTTGTACTTAATTAGACCTCTTAGTTTCTTGTTTAGTTGTATAAGGAATTGTGGTTCCTGATTTTAGTCATGAGTTTTCTTCTTTTATTATGTACCCTGTTTGGGTGAGGATTCCACCGGTGGGGTTTGTTTTTAATGTATGTTTTGTATTTATCTCTGCTAAATATGACAGCCTCTATGCAGCCTTTCACACATTTTTACAGGGACTCTGAATAATTCTGCATAGGTAGCTGTGGTCATGGGGTTTGGGGGAACCTTGAATTTTGCTAAGTAGTCACTTAATAGAATTTAGTTTGCCTTACAATAGTTTTTTAACTGTTACTGGTTTAGCTGGGTTTTCCAGGTTGATTTTTACTTCAGTGGAGATAGCTTTGTGATCTGACCTCACTAATGAGGACATGATATGTTGAGCACCATATCCACTATGTTTGATCCTCTGGTTGGAGCATGCACTATCTGTTCAAGGGTGTTTGTGTTAATAAAGTCCAGGAAGCATTGTGTCTGTGAGCTTGAGGCACTTTATGTTTCCCAGTCTATAGAGGAATAATTAAAGTCAAACAGAGTACACCCTTGCAAGTACTGCACGTGCATGGCCCCAAAACACCTCAGTTCAATGCAAACTCAAAAGGCCAGCACACAGTGGTGTAAATCTCAAAAACAAACTTTAATCTAACATGTCATGTAAGGCAAAAGCAGACTGGTATTGGCTGACAAAATACAAAGCCTTCCTCAGCATGTATCAACAACCAAATGAATTCATGCCCTTTTTAAAAAATTACATGATCTGAACAAAATAACTCCTGATTGGTTGGCTATAAATGTTCATTAAGGCCAGGTGGAAATAAACTACCCAGCTTAATAATCCATTTATTTTCTTTATTATTAAGTCTATTGTGCCAACCAGATTTGGTAACCCTATCCCCAATAATTCTGTCAATGATGGTAAATCTAAAATTGGCAGTGGTGTGTACTAGGGAATGTTTATATAAAGCAGTAGTTAATCTTTTCTGCCTGATGTCACTGATATGCTCAGATATACGTATCCTAACCAGTCGAGAGTTTTGTCCTATGTAGAACGCTGAACAGGAACAGGTGGTGAGATAGATAACTCAATCTGTACCACAATTTGCCAAAAATTTTATATCAAATACTGCTCCTGTGTTTTTACTAGTAAAATATTTGGATTTGACCAGTCTTATCCACAAAAGTGGCCCCTCCCTAGACCTCTCCATCTATCAACCAATTGCAATTCTCTCACCCCTCTCTAAGATCTTAGAAAGCAGTATTCATCACCAGTTCCTCTCCTATCTCCTCACCAACAGCCTTCTCTCCTCAACCAAACACAGATTTCATCCATCTCACTGCACCACCATTGCCCTACTCAAATTCACCAATACTATAAACTCCAACAGGAATCTAGGTAAATTAGTCTCAGCTACTGTCCTAGATTTATCCAAGGCATTCAACACAGTCTCACATAATACATTACTGTCATGTCTCTCTGACCTCAACCTTAACAATTCCACCCTCCTCTGGTTTAAAAGCTATTTAGGTAACTGCCAACAATCCATCAAATGGCATAGCTCTCTATCCCCCCCACTCCCAACCTCCTTAGGCATGCCGCAAGAATCAGTCCTAGGACCCCTTCTTTTTAATATCTTCACAAACCAACTCTACTCAGCTACCTCTAAAGCCGACATAGTCCAATACGCTGATGACACAACTCTCATATGCTCTGCACCCAACATCCAGCTTCCCAAACAAAAAGGGCAAGAGGCCTTCTCTGAAATAGAGAACTGGCTTAGCAACTCACAGCTCATACTAAATCCCAAGGAAACACAACTAATGCTATTCCATTCTACTAAAACAAGCAACCTTACCTTCTCTATACTCTCCACCAACAAAACCCAAATCATCCCAGTCACTGAGGCTAAACTCCTAGGAGTTACCATTTACCAGCAACTCAAATTCACAAAGCACATATCAAGAACCATCACCAAAGTTCACAAAAAGCTAGACTCCCTCTATCACTGTAAAAGTTATCTAACCACCGAATCTCGAATTGCAATAGCCAGGATCCACCTCCTGTTTACTCTACTTTATGCATCCCCAATTCTAACTAATCGTTACAAAACTGACCTTAATAAACTTTCCATCTGTTACAACAAAATTGCTAGATTCGCTACCAGTGCCAAATCACAATCTCAGCACTGCCTTTCCTACAAGCCTTGCACTGGCTTGAATTTCGGACCCTATTAAGGTACCATCAACTCAGCCTAGCTCATCTAATTCTGTATTATCCCGAGAAAAACCCTGATCTGACTGGCATGCTGAACTTCTACAATTCAAATAGACAACTTCGGTCCTCCAACAAAGCCTTAATCGAAAGCATCACATGCAAAAACAGCTCTGGGGAATCACTATTTACCCATGAAATAGCAAAAATATGGAACAACCTTCCCCTGACCTCAGACTACAAAACTTCACTCCCTCCTTCAAAAGCCTACTTAAAACATACCTCTTCACCAACCATCTATGCAACTGTAATTGCCCCCTGATGCCTCATCCACTTACTATTTCTACACACCATCTGTCCTGGACAACACAAACAACACCATCTAACTATACCTATCCATGTGTGAGCAATAACCTATATATGAGTGTATGTGCGTGTGTGTGTGTGTGTGTGTGTGTGTGTGTGTGTGTGTGTGTGTGTGTGTGTGTGTGTGTGTGTGTGTGTGTGTGTGTGTGTGTGTCTGTGTCTGTGTGTGTGTGTGTGTGTGTATATGTATATATATATATATATATATATATATATATATATATATATATATATATATATATATATATATATATATATAGTATATATATACACACATATATATATGCATGTGCATGTGTATATGTATGTATGTATGTGTATGTATATATATATAGGTCCACTTCAGCATGCCGAAATTCAAAACTTCGAAACCCATATGATTGCAGACCATATGTTAGGAGTTTTGAAATACCGACATTCTGAATGGGAAATCACATACAGTGCGGACTGGGAGATTTCCCTTGTTCTCGCTGTAGTGTGATCTCGGAGTTGGTATATTTAAGTAGGGGTGTGTGGGGGGCGCAGGGGGGCAAAGCCTCCCTGCTATACACAGTTTAATGTGTGTTTTTTTATTTTTACGGGTCTAGTTCACATTTTCGAATATTCAAATGTTCGATCATATGGTCTTGGCCATATGAATTTTTAACATTTGAGCGTTCGGTTATGTGAAGTAGACCTATATATATATGTATATGTATTTATGTATGTATATGTGTGTATGTATATATGTGTATGTATGTGTATGCATATATGGGTATGTATGCTCTTACATGTATAGTTGCTTGAATATATATATATATATATATATATATATATATATATATATATAGATATATATATATTCGATTGTGAAATATCTTGCAATGCTCTACCAGGTTCTTATCTACTCTCATTGTATATCTTGTACACTTGTATTTTCAGCCAAAAGGGGGAATATCCTCTTATTGTATACTTATGGCTGTAAAGTCTACAATCTGTATGCTACTACTCTGTAATGTCTCTTTTGTAAATTTTTCTTTTCTCTTTAAACTTATAAAGTTTTTCTCCCCAGGACTCCACTGAAAACGGACACTTGTTGTCCAGTCGGACTATTCTGGCAAACAAATGTTAAATAAATAATGCTGCTCAATACAAGGCTCATACCTATCTGTGACACATATTCTGAGAGCTCTATTATTTTTCTTTTCATATAGTCCAGTGAGGTATGTCTCAGATCATTTGTACCTACATGGACTATGACAGAATCGTATTAGTGCATGCGTGATATTGTGGATCCTGGCTCCAGACGGGCTACTAACCATTTCCTTCTCCTTGTCTGACCTTTTGAGTGGGGCATCTGTGTGTGTTTTACCATGGAATCCCCGATGACAAGAGTATTAGGTAAAGTATATACTTGACTTATGGGCTTTAATCTTGGGTGGCCATTGCATTAAGGCTTAAGTGAGATTTTTTTTGTTTTTATTTATGGTATGTGATTTAGTGATTGTTGAGGTGTAGTGTTGCTGTTAGGTGGGTTTGGAGGTCTTTTGAGATTTGGGAAGGTTTCTTTGAAGTGCCTCAGCATAAAACAATCTGTGTGTGTGGTGAGCAGTATGTGCGAGGGATGCAGTGTGAGTACTCCTGACAACCTCTTTCATATAGGAGACTTTTGCCTCTAAGGTAGCTGTGTATTTGCATCACTCACATACTGTGTTATTTTCTTTAATGATTTACTACATTTACCAACAACCTTACACCTCTACTCTCCACTCCTCAGTCATCCAGTATGCAGATGACTCTTCATTAGTGTCTGCCTCCTCTTCCTTACAGAAGCTACACCAACAAACTCAAGCTTCCCTTCTCTCTGTCGAATCTTGGCTCACTGACCACCAACTAATACTCAACTCAAACAAAACAAAACTTATCATCTTCCAACCTACACAACATATCAGTCCTGACCTATCATTTAACATCATATCCAAAAACAAAACTACCATAGCTCCTGTTACCCACACAAAACTTATTGGCATTGTGATTGATTGTAACATGAAATTTGATATCCATATTTCCCTCACCATAAAGAAAGTCCATAAAAAACTAAGAACACTGTATAGAAATAAATAGTTCTTAACAAACACTGCAAGGGCTGCTATAGGGCACACATATATCATCTCTACACTACTATATGCCTCTCCTATTCCCACCAAACTTAGAAAATCTGACTTAAGTAAACTAGACGCCTACTATAATAGTAATGTCTTTCGGCTTTTCCTGGTTAGGGGTCGCCACAGCAGAACGCCGGTATGCTTATGATTGGCAGTAGATTTTTATGGTGACGAAGAGCCAGCCCGATGCCCAACCTTCAACGAAGGCACTCCCATGCACGCACAAACCTACCTGCATGTCTTTAAACATCATTCAACTGTGGGGAGGACATGCAGACTCCACACAGAAGGTGCTCCAGCTGAGAATCAAACAGGAGAACCTCTTGCTGTGAGGCGACAACGCTAACCGCTTCACCAATGCAGCTTGCCAAATTCGCTACTAACAGTTCTTATATATTACACCACTGTATAGCTCTCAAACATCTTAACTGGCTTGAACTTCCTCACCTACTTCTTTTTAATCTACTTGCCCTATCACAAAAAATTGTATATCAACCCAAAAAAAAAAACAGCACTACAAAATCTGATAACTCCATACTCCTGTACCGGAAACCTGTGCTCCACTAACAAACTCCTCCTCAAAGTAACTAAAGATAACAATTCTGCTGGTTCATCCCTCTACTCTAACACAGTAGCCAAACAATGCAATAAATTTCCCCTGTCATCACTGCTATAGCTTCCACATGTGAATTCAAAAAGTCCTTAAAATCACATTTGATGAACTCATGGCTCTGCAACTGTGACAGTAGTGGTTAATATTAGGAACCCTCCCTTCTCTCACCCTATCTCCTATTCCTGTAGCAATCTATCATGCCTTCCTCCTATACTTATTTACTAATCTATCATAGCTGCATCCCACACTTATTATTTCTGTACTGATCTATCACACATTCATCCCACACATTATCTCTGTACTGATCTATCACATCTCCATCGTATACTTCGTCTCCCCTCACAATGTCTACTTCTTCTCTCCTCTCATATCTGTTAATTGTATCTACCTGTACCTTAACCTGGCTGTACATTTTAACAGCCACAAAAATATAACAAGGACTTCTGATGAAACTAATATGTTTAATGGTAGGTGTTACTATACAATTTTATGTCATATGTTAAATAATACTACTTGTCACTAATGTACTGTACTGTGTAAATTCAAATTGATGACTATTATTGTGTGTGTAAATGTTTTCTGGAGCTTTTCTCCCCGGGCCACCATTGAAGTCCAGTCGGACTTTCCCGGTAAACAAATGTAAAAGAAAATAATAAACAATAATTAACTTATTGTCTGAGAACAGGAGACAATTGCTACATTGACTGAGGATGCCCAGATATGCCAGGCTGACCACACTGATATTTGGAAAGTGTATATCCATGTTGTCCAGTCCTGTAATAGGCAGACTGTTTAGGATGAAGCATTGGGTTTTAACAGGGGTCTGCTAGAGTAGTTTCTGGGGTTAAGGGCAAGATTTTATATAGTGCACAAACTAGGTGCTCTAAGCTTAATTCCATACAATGCCATACCAATTAACACTTTGGGGGGTTTGAGACCTAATCCTAACTTTATAGGGAAATTTTACTGTCTAGGTGTTTGCTACTATACAGGGCACTGCTAACCACTGCTGCTTGGTGGGCTGCTCTGTACTAACATGCCTGATTTATAGCTTTGCTTTGGACACCACCTTGTTTTTAATGAAGTGGAAGCGCTTTCCGTTGATAAACAGAAAACTATATAGGGTCAGTGGGACTTTGATGGTAGAATGGGTGCTGTTAATGGCTCCCAGGATCTCTGGAAAATGGATTATATTGTAGAATATACAGGTAGTGATGGTTCTTCCCTCTGCTGTGTATGGTTCATAGGTAGGTACTATGCAATTGACCCAAGGGCCTACGTAAGCCTAGCCAACAAGGTTCCCTGGCTTATGCCACCCAAGAAAGTTATTTTCCTGTGCCACTGTCAAGCAGAGACACAGAAGTGATCCCCGGGGTGTATTTCCTATTTCCCATCCACTCATCAAGATTTTTCCTGAAGAGTGCTAATGAAGAACTTTGCTTGACATAGATGGATAGCCTGTTCCAGAGTATGGGAAGTCTTTGGGACAGGAATCTATCCCTCCAGCATGTCCTGTTTATTGTCGTGACAAGGTTTAGGTCCCTAGAGCATGTAGCTTGGAGGGATTGGGATTTTTTTAGGTGTAGCATGTCCAACAGCTCTGGGTTTGACATATCTTTATATGTTAGTCAGAAATCACCTCGGAGTAGACGATATGCTACGGAGTAAAGCTGGAGTTTTTTGAGGCGGTCTGTGTAGGGCATTTGTTTGAGGCCAGTAATCCTCTTTGTGAGGTACTTCTGTGGCCTTTTCAGCTGCTGCAGATGTCTTGTGAGGTACATTCAAAAAGGGGTGTTGTACTCTATAATGGGTCTAATGAGTGTCGAGTAGAGGGGAACAATGACCTCTTTTTTCCTGGATGAGAACCCTTCTATGATGAGGTGTGCCACATAGAAGGACTTCCTGACTACTGTCGTGATGTGACTATCAAAGGAGAGACTACTGTCCACCTGGGTCCCAAGGTCTCATCACACATTTGGTGTTAAGTAGATTGCTGCCTATGTGGTAGTTCATGGGTACAGAGTTTTTAACAAAGGGGATGACACTGCACTTTTTGGCATTGAGCTTGAGGCCATGGCTCTGACACCAGGCATCTGTCTGAGCGAAGCCCTTCGGTAGGATGTCCACATCATTTGGGGACTTGACTATGGCTCCTAGTTTGCAGTCATCTGTGAACTTCATATTAGCCTGTACTTCAGAGAAGTAGATACCAAACAGGAGAGGTCCCAGGATGGAACCTTGTGGTACTCCACTTGTCACTGCTTTGAGGTCAGATTTGGAGTCTGCAACTTTACAGTGTGGGTTCTGTCAGTGAGCCAGTTGGCAACCCATCTTGTGATGTAGGGATTTATACCTAGTTTAGTGAGTTTAGCTGTAATTCCAGAATGGGGGATGGTGTTGTAAGCCTTGGCGAGGTCAAGGTAGGCTGTGTGAACCACCTTACCCTCATCTACGGCTTTGGTGACTGCCTCAAAGAAGTGGATCAGGTTTAGGAGGCATGATCTGCCTTTCACATACCCAAACTGGGTGGGATCCAGAGTTTGGAGGTTACCAATCTCTTTGTTTATGAGTTCCATGATGATACGTACCATGGCCTTGCAGACCAGGCTTGTCAGGCTAATAGGTCAATAGTTCCCAGGATCAATGGTGGCTCCCCCTTTGTGGAGTGGGATAACTGTTGCTGTGCACCATTCAGTGGGCACAAAGCCTGATGCAAGGCTATTATTGAACATGGTGTTTAAGTGGGGAGCCAGTTCGTTTTGAAGTTCGTGTAAAACGCAGCCTGGGATGTTGTTCAGTCCCATGGATGCTGTGTTTTTGGCTTTAGAGAGTGCAGCTTTTACCTGCATAGCTGTGATTACAGGGACTCTGCATTCTTCCTGTATAGATAGGGGCTTTTTAGGGGGTGGGGGGGGGGGTAAAGTTAGCATTGAACCTATCTGCCAGGATGTTGGCAATATCAGTTGGTTCTGTAATTTTCGTGCCTTTGTGCTGTAACTCAGAGCAGAGCTGGGTGTTGCCATTGAAATTCTTGACATAGCTATAGAATGCTTTGTAGTTGTCCTTAGAATTAGTTGTGATTTTGTTTTCGTAGCTAGCTTTAGAGGATCTTATAAGGGATCTCAGCTTCTTACTGAGGCTGACCAGGGAGCTCCTCCACTCATGGGATTTTACTCTCTTTTGCAACAGTTTCTTCCTTCTGTTGTACAGTTTGTTTATGGCAGGGGACCACCAGATTGGCTTCCTTTTTTGGAGGATAGCATCTTGGTTCTGTTTGAGATAGCATGATCCATGCACTCGTGTAAGTGGTTATAGAGTGCGTTTATGTAGGATTCAGCAGTTGTAACTGTATTGTCCATCTGCATGGGTGTCATGAAGTTCACCACTTCTGTCTTAAGAAACATGAAGTTGGCTTTGGAGACATTTTTTACCATGGTTTCCTTAATGGGGGTTGGGGGCGGGATGTGGATATCAAGGGTGATTAGCTTATGGTCAGATCGGACCAACAAGGAATTGACTTCAGGTGTGGAACACCAGTCACTCATGTTGATAATGACTAGATCTAGGATATTGTTAGCCCTGGTAGGGGTGTGGATAAGTTGATCCAGGGCATTGGAGTTTATGAATTCAAGAAAGCGTTGAGCAAAGAAGTTGGTACACGAGTAGTTTTCCCAGTTAATGGTGGGGTAGTTGAAGTCACCCATTATTAGGATGTTTGGTTGAACACTAATATTTTTCAGTACATCAAGAAATGAGGAGTGGGAATCCTGGGGCATGGTGGGGGATCTGTAGCAAGCTACAATTTGGATTGCAGTTTTGCCCAGAGTTAGTTGCACTTGGATAACCTCAGATGTATTATGCTGAGCAACTAGCCTGGAGGTGTGGATATCTTTAATGAATATGGACACACCTCCGCCTTTGGTGTTTCAGTCCAGGTTACATGGCCGAAAAGTGAGGTATGAGTTATAGCCTGGTAGTGCAGGGGTGCTCTCTGGAGCCTTGAACCAGGTCTCAGTCACTGCACAGATATCGATGTTCTCCATTTTAAGGAGTGCCTCGAGTGAGTGCATTTTGAGACATGGGCTTCTAGCATTGAGTAGCATTACCCTCAGTTTTTGTTTGCCTGTTCCTGTTATGGTGGTGAATTTGTTATTTGAACCTTGCCTAAAAAAGGCACTATAGGGGCAGCAAGAGCCTTAGCAAGTATCTGGAATCCCAGGGGAGACAGGTGCAGGCCATCTATGGCAAATCATTGCGGTCTGTCGACCATGTCATCCCAAGCAGACAGATACTGGATCCCCTTAGAATGACACCACAAGCCAATTGTTGAAGGCAATCATTTTGTCCTTGTACTGCAGTATCATTCAGGGCAATGGCAGAATGCTACTCAGGGCTAGGGTCATACCTGCCTGGGCTACAAGATCGGAGAGCTCTTCCATGTTTCTTTTCATGTAGTCCAGGGAGGTATGTCTCAGGTCATTTACACCAACATGGACAATGACAGAGTCATATTTGTACTTATTGTGGAGTGACCTGAGTGTGTGGGTTATGTGGCGGATCCTGGCACCCGACAGGCAGCTGACAGTAACCTTATCCTTGTTTAGCCCAGTGAGTGGGACATCAGTGTGCCTGACTATAGAGTCACCCATGACTAGTGTTTTGGGTATGTTGTTTTGCCTTATTGGCTGTGGTTGAGTGGCACACTGAGTGTGTTGGCTATGTTTCATTTGGGTTGTGTTCGGGGATGGAGGTTGCTTGCGTTTCTGCTTTGGAGGTCTCTGTTGCTTAGACAGATTATTATTAAGAGCCTCCGTGAATGTTTTTGTGTTACTATGTGTGGATTTTGGTGGTGTAGATTTAGTGAGACTATGTGATGAGTGTAGTGTGGTGCAAATGTTTACCTTCTTCTCATGACTGTCAAGTTCAGTCTTGGTTGAAGAGAGCTTTACCTCCAGTTTGGCTAGATAAGTGCATCTCCCACAGGTTGTAGTGTTGGGTGGTAGGAGGAGAGGGTTGTCTCTGTACATGAGGCAATTTCTACATTGCCCCAAGATGCCCAGATTCATCAGATAGACAGGAGAGAACACTAGCAGCTGACCCTTGGACATGCCTGAATAAAAAACTATTTTCCTCTAGATAAGTGAGGAAAGTAAATACAAGAGCTGTTTTCCTCTAGGTAATGAGGAAGGTTGAGTGCTATAGTAATTAGTAGCTTATTTAGTGCTTACAAGTACTGAACAAGTGCTGAGCATGAATAAGCTAATTTCATAGCTAAAACTAAGAATCTGCATCTGCACTCGATGAGTTACAGGACAGAAACAAGTGCAAATACAGGCTTTCAAATCAGAAAGTTGAGAGAGAAGGAAGAGATTGCCCAAACGGACAATAACTACAATTTCTGAGCCATAACCACCCCTTATGTGGTATACAGATTACCTAGTGCTTACCACTCTCACTGATAAGCTAGAAGGCTTCCCTCCAACCCAGAAAGGCTTGGGGGGCTCAGAAGCTTACATACAGTCCTGGATACAGCAAATCTGTAGCTGGAACACTAGTTACTGGAAAGGTAGGAAACAGGCTTACAGGGTTTTTAAAATTTTTTATTTATTTTTTTACAGAAAAATAGCAAAAACAGTAGTAAAAACAATTCACATGCAGTGCAAGCTAGCACACTTGAGTATGTAGCAATATTAGACCAACCACAGTTTAAAAAATGCAATTAAATTAAAAAGGACTTAAAGCAAGTGCAGAAAGAGTTTATTAAGTAGAATGTGGTAAAGAGATGGGACTGGTGGAGTGTCCCAGATCAAATCTACAGTGGAGCGGGCAACTGCAAAACCACCAACAGTTTCAACAGAGATCTAAGCAACAACTAGCAGTACAAACTCTAAAACCAGAAAAATATACTCAGCTCTGTATATTTGCAGATCAGTCTCTCAGAACAGGGAGATAACCGTTTTAACAGAGATCTAAGCAACATTTAACAAACTCTATAACCAAAAAAATATACTCAGCTCTGTATATTTGCAGATAGTCTGGGAGGCAGTCTCTCAGAACACAGGTTCCAGCAATTAAATGCAGGTTGTTACTAACAGGTCAAATTTTATGCAAGTGATCCTTGAGTTAGATAACACACAAGCTGTAAAAAACACGAAAGAAAATAGGGATAGGGTGGGATGGGGAAAACAGTTTCAACAGAGATCTAAGCAACAACTAACAGTAAAAACTCTAAAACCAAAAAAACACACAAGCTGTAAAAAACAGTTCTACCAACTGAAGACATGGCAGAAAATAGGAGGGGGCAGTTTCAACAGAGATCTAAGCAACAACTAACAGTACAAACTCTAAAACCAAAAAAATATACTCAGCTCTCTATATTTGCAGATCAGTCTCTCAGAACAGGGAGACAACAGTTTCAACAGAGATCTAAGCAACAATTAACAAACTCTATAACCAGATAGACTGGGAGGCAGTCTCTCAGAACACAGGTTCCAGCAATTAAATGCAGGCTGTTACTAACAGGTCAAATTTTATGCAATCGATCCTTGATGGAAAATATATATACTACTTATGTCTCTGAATCCCCCTCCCGTGCATCACCACTCACTGTGCTGTTTTGCATACTGCTATGTGCTAATTGTTTCTGAATAACTCTCTTATTTTTTGCAGACATTTCAGTAACATTTCTTGATTGTCCTATAGTATCAGCATCAAAATTACTCATGCAGTTGTCATCTTTTCAATTATAAAAAGAATACCATACCAGATGTCACTTGGACTGCAAACGAGATTTAATGTTTAAAAATAATCAAGTTTAAGTGCTTTCATTTTCAATTCAAACAGGAACTTCTTCAGAAACAAAGTAGCAACTGTTCTGGTGTGGGGGGGGGGGTCGTGATCATGGACGACCATATGTATTCATCAAAGATGTTGAATTTTGTTAACAATGGGACTTTTTTACAGAGCTTTCAAAGAATGCAATAAACATTGCCTACCACCAAATGGATTTGGCTCTTGAAGGCTTCTGTATCACATTCAATATTCCACCTAAAATGAAAGAATTCCTGGAAGTGAAATTCCTTGGGTCCCAGGAATCTTTGGCATCCCCAAAGTCCATAAATCAGTGGCTGACCCCCACCTTGAAACTGCTTGTGGCTTCTGCTGGCTCAAAGATGGAATTGTTTGGTAAACTAGTTGATTGCAAGTTCAAATCCTTTTGGATAAACGTACTTTGAAAGATTATTGTCACTTCCTTCAAATTTTAATTAATAGTGATTTTTTGCCAGATGCTATATTTGTCACATTGGACATTAAATATTTATTTTCCATCATTCCACACGAAGAAGGTATGGAATGTTTTTTTTACTGGCAATGGTGAAGGATACTCAGTTTGATCAATCTGAATCAGTCTTTTTATATTAATGTATGGAACTTGTTCTGAACTATAACTATGTGTATAAGGGGGAGTACTACAAACAACATAGAGGTGTAATTATGGGTGCCTCCTAAGCCACAATATTTGCTAATATGGTATTGTGGTTTTGGGAAACCATTAGTATTTTTAACTCTCCCCCTTTTTTCCAATGTAAGCCACTACTTACAATAGCTGGACAAGATTTTTTTCTTATGGTAGGGAAGTATCAGTGAGCTGGTGTTCTTTATAGACTTCCTTACCCGTCTACAGGTTTACATACCAGGTGAATGAAATGACTGTTAACTACTTAGATATTACACGGTATAAACATTTAATTGCTGGCAGATAAGAGTCAAGGATATTTGCAAAGGACAGCTTATCAAACGCATATCTGCACTTTACCAGTCAACACCTAAGGTGGCAAAAGAAAAAAAACATAGTTAAGGGGCAACATATAAGGCTAAGCAGACTTATATCTGATGATTCAGTTTTTTTATCAAGAGGCTGACAAGCTTTGTGGTCTATTTTGTGAACGGGGATACCCAGTCAATTTACTGGATGAAGTTCTGAAATTAATATCTGAAACAAGACAGATTCATTACAAGCCACTGTTATATTGCCCCAATGGTCTGACAACCAGTGAAAGAAAGGCGGACACTAACTTGTCATGAACCTTTGTCATTCAGTTTAATACAGACGTGTCTTCTCTCAAGAAAATTATAAACATACATTGGTCTGCTGTGTTTGACTCTTTTGGTCTCTCGGATACTTTGGGTAACCCATTCCCGCATATGTGAACAAAAACAACAAAAACTTAAAAGCAATTTTATAAAGAAATGATGACTATCAGATTACACTGTACCACAACATAGGGGTGAAATGTGGTTCCTGTAAGCAGAGCAGGTATACACCCACCTGGTTGTTCCAGGTTATCCCAAGACAATTTCCTTGAAGGGGCATTATAACTTGCAATACTAAAGGGTTTGTCTGCATTGCATTCTGTAGTTCCTGTTCAGCCTTCTATTTCAGTAAGACAGCTGGGCCTTTAAAGAACAGGATTTATCAACATGTGTATGCTATCAAGAAGGCTATGGGTGTGAATGCACTGTACAAACATTCTACCCAATGTCACAATTTTAAAAAGTTTGACTTCATTATACTGGAACATGTTACCCCTTCTCATAGGGGTGGTGACTGGGAGTCAGCCCTTGAACAGAAGGAACTATACTGGCAAATACTGCTTAATGCTTGCAGCCCCCCTGGTATTAATGGTCTTATTTCAATTAAACAGTTTTAAAAACAAAGGCTACCAATATATGAATAACTAGAATTTTAATAAGTTTAATATATTTATTAAAGCTTACCAAGTTGTTTTTAGTACTGTATGCTGATAAACTTTTGTTGCATTTTTTTATATATTTTCTAATATTTGTTTTCTAAGTACTATCACTTTAAAAGGGATAGGGCTTGGCACCTTTAATGTTATATAATCTACCAGAACAGCTGTTACTTTGTTTCTGAAGAAGCTCCCGTTTGAGTTGAATGGAATGAAACTGCTTAAGCTCGATTGTTTTTAAACATTAAACCTGGTTTGCAGTCCAAGTGACATCTGGTATGGCAGTTCTTTTTTATTTTTTGGTTACTTTGTTTTATGCTGTTGTTTTTTGCTGTTTATCTTTTCAATTATGGCCTACAGGGGACATCTATGCATTTTGTTTTGGAGATGCTTGCAGAAATATGGATATTTAATTTATGTTTATTTGCGGATGGCAATTCCTATGTCTAAAAACAACAGCTGGACAACAAATGTTAGTAGTAACTTTGCTGGTCCTCATTTTGGGTCTCATATAGCTTGCAGTAAAATAAATCTCACAGCATTTTTATATTCATGCAGATCTCTAAATATTGTCAATGCTAATAACTTACACTATTACTATCAGCACCACAGGATCATAGGAAGTTACTAGGCTATTGGCCCTGAGGCCCTTACAAGCCTAGCCAAGAATTTAGCCCATGTTTTGACAAGTCGGCACCCAATGCCCCTGCTCAGCAGGGACACAGGTGGAATCCTAGGGCTGTATTTTCTGTTTCCCATCCAGTTATCCAGGTTGCACTTAAAATGGGTTAATGAGGTACTCTGCTTCACATGGAGAAGGAGCCTACTGACAAAATCATAAATTAGAAAGAAAGTACACACTGAATGGCAGCATTATTTGAGAAGGATTTTGCCCTGCTGCAGGGCATGTCACATACAGAAGTACATTAAACATCCATGTTAAAACTTTTGCATGAACTGCTTAAGCAGACTATGCGTGGTGATCCTGGTGCTCACAAAATATAATGTTACTGTCCTTCCATCTCAGAACACAAACACAGTGGACAATTTTAATCATTTATGTAGGGCACAAAGCAAACATTATGCAAACAAATATGCATGCACAGTCTCACATACACAGACTTGCACACACATACACATACTCTGCCCCTGGTGATCATTTCAGCATGATCAAGTAACAGACAATATATACTGTACATACATACATATATCTATATACATGCATACATATATATGTATCCATGGCAAAGTGGTGCAGCAGATAGCATTGTCATCTGACAACAAGAGGTTCTCCAGTTCGAATCATGGCTGGGGTACCATCTGTGCTGAGTCTGCATGTCCTCCCTGAGTTTGCGTGGGTTTCCTCGGGTGCTCCAGTTTCTTCGCACATTCCAAAGACATGCAGTAGGTGGACTAGACACTCTAAATTGGCCATAGGTGTGATTGTGCATATGAGTTTGTGGTATGGAAAAACAACCGTGGCAAGGCTAGCCACCTGGTGGAGTGAACTCTGGCTCTAGATTTCTTTCACTGTTGAAGTGACACCCAACCCTATGTGCAAAACTGGAAAAGAGGTTGTGGATGCATGTATATAAATATATATACATATATATATATATATATATATATATATATATGTGTGTGTGTGTGTATGTATGTACACATATACATGTCTATGTATGTATTTATGTTTATGTGTGTGCATGCATATGTGTATTCATATTTGTGTTTATGTATATATGAGTTCCTCCAAGATAATCGTCAAGTGAATGGTCAACAGTTGTTCTGAGTCCAGCTGGTTGACAGTTCAGCTAAATGAAGGTGGTGGCATAAGCTGTTATAGCAGGGGTGGAAAATATGCCCTTCCCCTCTATTCTGTGATCTTGGAGTCAGCATATATATATCAATGAAGGGGTGTGGGGTGGTGCAGGTGTGCTTATCCCCCACAAAAATGATGACATTGGAGTTGCATGCTCCATTTTTATGGTTGGGAACATACATGTTGTACTTTCTGCAATGTGCACTCTGACCATTTTTGATTACAGGTGCACTAGATATAAGTGTTGCTGCACTTCTTCTGTTGTCTTCAGTTTGTCTTTGTGTATTAAATATATCTGACAAAATAGGCTGGCCATTTCTCACTGCTTCAATAATTTAATAGTCTAGCAATCAGAACTGTGAAATGGAAAGACTATGTTTGAACCTTAGTTGAAACGCACGCTTTATTGCTGTTCTTCTGGTCTTTGATGAGATTGTTGAATTCCTACAGCTTCTAATTGTTATCTCATGCTATTTGAGTTCTGCTCAGGCTGTATGGTGATTCACTCATCAGTTCATATGTTCATAGGTGTGTACTAGGCTAACAACCACTGGGCCTTTTTAAGACTTGCCATGTATCCCAAAGCACTGCCCTTTCCTCTCTTTGTCTGATTACTTGATATATTGTGTTGAGGAAGGGAGATGCCTTGCACTTAGTTCAGTATGTACATCATAATGAGACTGAGTTGTAGTTGATAAAGAGTTTGGGGACCAGAACTCTTATGTTATAAAAATACTAACAACTGAAAAAAGATAAATGTAATTTATGGTTGGCACAGTGGTGCAGCGGTAGCGTTGTCACCTCACAGCAAGAGGTTCTCTGGTTTCATTCTTGTCTGGGGTGCCTTCTGTGTGGAGTCTGCATGTCCTCCCTGCATTCATGTGGGTTTCCTCCGGGTACTCCAGTTTCCTGCCAGGCTACAAAGACATGCATCTGGAGTGTTTCTCCCCGGGCCTCAACGTGATGGACTTTCCCGGTAAACAAATGTTCCCATTTTAGCATTGAGAAGAAGTTTTTTTTGGTGCTGAACCATTTGTTGAGTTCAATAAGGTTAGCTTGTAGTTTTTGACTTGGAGAGCAGGTTTAGACCTATATATAACTTTATACATATATAAATCATAATGTTTGCATATAATGGAAGTCATAGTTGGGATAAGTCAAGGTTTAGTTTGTTTCTAACAATGGAAAACAGAATAGAAGCTAGAATGGAGCCCTGTGGCACACCTATGTAAGTGTAGGCAATCTCTGACTGGGAGGGGATGAAATTCAGTCAAGCATTTGCCAGTGAGGAAGTTGTTGAACCTTTGGGTGGTTACAGGCCTGATCCCAATGTCTAAAATGTGGTTTAATAATGGTTAGCCATGTCAAAGGCTTGTGTTAAATCATTGAAGATGGCCTTAGTAAGATTTTATTTGTCTATGTTGGTAAGAATAGTTTCAGTCAGTGTCCAGAGAGCAGTTAATGTACTCCTTCCTACCCGCACAGCAAATGGTGTTTTGGTGTAATCTGTGGTTAGCTGGTTACAAATCAGTTTTGAATCCTGGAATAGAAAAACTGAATGTGCAAAAATGGGCAAAAGGATAACATGCCTAAACAATATGCTTACATACGCTCAGTCTAACATCACTGTGTATCAGAATATTCCCATTTTCTCCAAGGTCTGGTGATCTCGGAGTTGGTATATATGAACAGTGCATATGTGGAGGACGTAGATCATCACAATGTGGAATGCAGGGGGATCTTGTCCTCACTGCAAACAAAAAAACAACTTTAGAGGCAAACAGATCACCAATGATCATTGTTCAGAAGTTCTCTGGACTGGTTTCATAATTCCAGAACTCTTAGCTATGAATCTCAGAATTACAGTCGAGAACAATCATTTTTTAAGGTGTCATCCTACAATTTGTGCTATATTTTGAGTGACAGTCTATTCTTTCTTCTGAGTGATGCTTTATAATGTGTATAACTGGAAGTGACCTTTACATTTCTTTTATTTGAACTTGTAGCTGATGGTTGCTTTTTTTGAAAGGTGATTTTTGGTGGTCCCTGCTATGTCTGTGAAGGCTGATAAGGTGGAAGGTATTGAAAGTATGAGTACTTGGTTAGGTGAAATCTGGAGCTTATCCAGTAGGTATGGAAGGGGAAATCAAGGTGGGACAAAAGGCCCTTATCTGCTGTCTAATTATGTGTGTCAGAAAATCTTTTGTTTTTAGGAACAAACCTTCTTTCATGTAATTATGACATGGTTGTTAAGTACTAAATTCCCAGTACTTATATACAGCAGTGTTTTAAAGAAACATTTTATATTGCTAAAAAAATTCTAAACACTATGAGCTTTACTAATGTGGGTATGGAAGAACACACAGGGTGTTGTACTGGGACCCCTTACTTCTCTGAAGCAAAAGCCAATACCAAAGGGCTCTGGCTGATAAGTTTGCAGATGACTGCAAGCTAGGAGCAGTCATTTAATCCCCAAATGACTTAGTCATCCTGCAGAATGTTTGTCCAAAATAAATAACCAATGCAAATATCAGACTGAAAGTAAAAGCCAAAACATGCCTTAACATATCCTTTGGGGTAGTCATCTACCTGAGGGAACTATCACATTTGACAATACACCTCTAAGAACTGCACCAGTTGCTTGGGATTTAGGAACTTATGTTGACAGTGACTTAACATTCGACCAAAGAAAGTTCTTCTATATTGCACAGCTTATACACAAAGGGACTGTGTCTAGACCTATGGTAGTCATTGTCTCCTTTTACTGAGCCCTCAACAGACTAGTCATTCAGTATAATGCCTCCTTTGGCATGTATCTGTCCAGTCACATGCAACAATGCAAAATCCCATAGAGATACCTTACTAAAAGGATAAAATGCCTAAAAAATACATCCTACATGGACTGACACAAAGCCCTGTCACTATACTCTGTATCCTACAGACTGCTAGGAGGTGACCTGTGTCTGGCATATAAGGCATACTCTCACCCAGTAATGATGGATTTACTGCACATTAGAAATACTCTGTCTAGGGATCTAAACTTCTTTTGCACCATCAGCAGAATGGTTTGGAGAGACAGGTATATCTCACAGAGGATATGGCTACTCTGAAACAGACATCCCATCCACATAAAAAAGAAGTTATATACTCACCATAACGTTCCATGTGTGTTGTCCATCTCACCTTCATTCTTCACTGGTTGGGTTTGGAACCGATCCTTGGGTCTGACTCAGCCATATACAAAAGCTTGAGGTCTTCCACTAGCTCGTGGCTGAAACCCCTATCCCATCATGCTCTAGTAAGTCTCCTCAGATCTTGTTTACTGATGTAACAATAGGTACCAAATAAAAACTATATAATACCTAATAGAGTACTGAAGAAGGTCAGAGCTGAGGCCAGGAGGGTGGGATGTAAGAATGAAGGTGAGAAAGACAACACACATGGAACATTATGGTGAGTACATAACTTCTTTATGTAATGTTGTCCTATCTTGCCTTCATTCTTCACTGGTTGGGACAGCGTCCCTAGCACCATGTTTCTTGGGTGGCTCATGGGAGAATATTCTTCAGAACAGTGGACCCAAAGGAGCCCCTGTTCCTGGTGGCCATATCCACTTTGTAATGAGTGATAAAGGTATGCAGCATTTCCCATGTAGCTGCAGTACAAATATTGAAATTGGTAGTCTAGTTCGGAAAGCTGAAGAGATTGCTATGGCTCTTCTAGAATGACCTTTGATTTAAAACCAAATCTTTGTTATGAGATTTGTAATGTAAAAATAATACAATCCGATGGCCATTTTGAAGGTGTGACTTTAGATACAGGACCACCTTTTTTCAGAGTCTGAGAATGAAACAAATAATTGGTCAGGTTTTCTAAAGTCCTCTGTCCTATGCAAGTAGAATCGTAATTGCCTATGCACGTAGAATTGTAATTGCCTATGCACATCTAGCTAGTGTAGCATGTATTCTGCCTTGTTGCCATAGGTGGGGAAAAAAACTGGTAGTTCTATGGACTGCTTCAAATTAGACTCTGAGCATACTTTTGGTGGGAAAGATGGGTTTGTTCGAAGGGATACTCTATCATTGTGGAAAATCATGTAGAAGGCTTTATCGATAAAGCTTGCAATTCTGAAACTCTTCTAGCAGAAATGATGACAATGAAGAAAATTGTTTTCCAGTTCAAAAACTTTAGATCACAGGATGATCCAGGTTCAAAGGGGGGAAGAATCAAATGTGATAAAACAAAGTTTAGGTCCCATGGTGCTGGCGGGTCTTTGATGGGTGGTCTCAGTAACATAGTACTCCTCAGGAAAGGTTTGCTGAGTCTGTGGGACATTACATTTGGCCCTTCTTCACCTATATGGAAGTTTAATATAGCTGCTAGTTGAACTCAAACAGTAGCTGCAGCTGTCTCTTCATTAAAAAGCTTTGCCAAGAATTCTAATATCGAGGATATAGGGGCAGAGAAAGGGTCGATGTGATTATCCAATGCCCAAATGGAAAATCTCTTCCATTTGCTTGTGTATAATTTCCTGGTTGAGGCCTTATGAGATGAGATAAAGACATATTTCACTGAAGGGGAAATGTCAGGGAACCTAGCTATGTACGGAATTGGAGCAGCCAAGCTGTCAACTTGAGGGTTTGAAGAGATGGGTGAAGCATTCCTGACGTATGAGCCAGGAGATCTGGAGCTGTGTCCAGAATCCACAGCTCCTCCTGGAGATGAGGCCAAAGAAATGGGAGCCATATTTGATGAGGCCAGTATGGGGAAACTAGTATTAAGCTCCTTCCCAATGAGCTGGCTTTCTGAAGGACTTTGGGTATTAATGGAAAGGGTGGAAAGTGTAGAGAAGACCCAAGGGCCAATCATGTACAAGTACATCCCTTGGTGACTCCCCGGAGTCGGGAATCAGGGCAAAGTAGCTGCTGCATTTGGCATTCATAGATCTGGCAAAAAGGTTGTAGTAAGGCTGGCCTCACATGCAGAAAATCTGATCCGCCACTTCCTGTTTTAGGGACCACTCGTGAAGCATCAGACTCGCTCTGCTGAGTTTCTCTGCCATCATGTTGGATTTCCTCGCAATGTGCATTGCTATCAGAAAACATTGGGAAGAGGTTGTCCACTGACATACTCTCAGGACCTCCCAACAGAGGGGGTAATACTTGGATTCTCCTTGTTTGTTTATGTACCACACAACTGACATGATGTCTGTTTGTACTGCAATAGTTCCTAGTGGAAGAGAGTCTTAGAATGCTTGCAACACCAGAAGCACTGCCCTCATCTATAGGACATTGATGTGCAAATGGGCCTCGTGATTCTGCCAAGTACCCTGGACTGTCCTTCCCAGATAATGCCCCCCCCCCCAAATCTGGCAAGTGTCTGTGGTCACTGTGGCTAGTGGTTGTGGAGGAAAAAAGGGTCAACCTTGAGTCATATGAGTGGAATGAATCCTCCAATGAAGGTCTTTCTTGCAGGATTCTGTTATTATAATTTGGTGAGACATGGTTAGCTCCTGCATGGACCACTGAGTGAACAGCAGCCACTGTAAAATTCTCATATGTAGGCGCACCAACAGTATCAAGGTTATTGCTGTTGCCATGGTACCCAAGACCTTCAGGACAGCTGTTGCTTGTACTTTTTCTTGAATAGTAAATTTCTGACCTGTTTTTATAGGACTTGAACCCTTTCGGGGGGAAGCTTTGCCATCATTTGTTTTGTATCTAGATCTGCTCCTATAAAAACGATATGCTGAGATGGCAACAAGGCAGATTTTTCTTACTTTATTGTGATCCCCAGGTGAGAACAAAGCTATATGGTGGTGTCTCTCGCTTGTGTTAGTAGATGCTCGGTGGTGGCAGTTTGGAGCCAGTTGTCTAGATACAGAAACACTCATAATCTTAGGCATCTCAGGTGAGCCATGACTACTGTCATACACTTGGTGAACACTCTGGGGGACTTTGTGAGACCAAAGGGCAGAGCCCAAAACTAGTAGTGACTGGATCCCAGCCAAAAGTGCAGATGACCAGTCCAACATCTCACATATCATTCCCCTGCATAAAGGTGGGATCTCAACATAACTCTCTAACTACCATCCCATAGCCTTACTCTCCCCCCTAGATAAAATCATGGAAAACTGCATCCAAAAACAACTTCTTAAGCACCTGTTAAATTACAACCTACTAGCCAACTGTTAACATGGCTTCAGGCCTTTCCATAGCACCACTTCAGCCCTCCTTTCCTTTACTGACTGCATCAACAATAACATACTCACCTCTGCTCTCTTTATTGACCTATCCAAAGCCTTCGATATAGTCAATCACCATTTACTGATAAACTTAATTAAAACTTTTGCAATCGACCCTAGCGCTATAAAGTGGTTTGAGTCATATCTTCATAACAGACAACAGGCAGTGCACTGGCAAAACAACTTACACAGCCTCCTTCCCATTACCCTTGGAGTCCCCCAAGGCTCAGTACTTGGTCCCCTTCTGTTCTCTATCTTTATTAATGATCTTCATGCCAGTATTCCCTCTGCAACCTGTATACAATATGTGGATGATTCTACTTTGATTTGTACTGCCTCATCCCCCTCCAAACTGCACTCTATCACCCAACAGACTTTTCAAAACGTTAAAACATGGTTCCTAAAATGATGCTTAATCTTAAACGCAAAGAAAACCAAACTGTTACTTTTCTCCCCCACCCATAAATCCCCACCACTCTACTTATCTGTCTTGTCTAGTAAAGGCACTAACATATCATCTGACCCTTCCAATAGGCTCCTCGGAGTAGAGATAGACAACAACCTATGCTTTGATTATCACATTAACACTATAAAATTAGTTAACAGAATACTAGGCTCCCTGTTTAGAATTAAACCACTTCTTACACCTCTTGCCAGAACTACCACTGACTATTCCCATCTGATTTCTACCCTCCTTTATGCCTCCCCTATTTATACATATTTGTTCAAAACTAACCTCACCAAACTGGCTGTCGCCTACAACAGTATTGCCAGATTTGCCTCTGGCTCTACCTTTAGAACTCACCACTGCATAAACTTAAAACAATTGGGATGGCTTGAGCTGCAAAATCTAATCTTATTTCACCAGCTCTCCTTAGCCCATAAAATCCTCTACAAACCTACCAACACCCCTATACGTACTACCCTTATTACTCCTTATTGCAACCTCAAAAGCCTGCATTCTTCAAACAAACATCTTATATCAAAACCTGTAAATCCAATAACTTGGCAGGTGATTCCTTGATCTCTAATACAATAGGAACATCCTGGAATTCCCTTCCTGCCAACCTCACTGCTATCTCCTCTTTTCCCCTGTTTCAAATCCCAACTCAAAACTCACCTCCTGATGCACCGGCTCTGCCCCTGTACTAACCCTGACCAGCTGCTACTTGCTCCTACTACTTTCATTTATCCCGTATAAAATCTTTCTTAAACTTACTTTTCTGCATTCATCCCCAATTTGAACACCCTCTATTTGTAATTAATTGCTTATTGCTGTTACTGTAAAAATATGCTAATGGTAGTATTATTTTTCTCTGAGCTAAATCTGTATATCTGTTTTTTAATGTTTTTTAATGTGTATTAATGTTTTGACTTGGAGCTTTTCTCCCCGGACCTCTGCTAAAAATGGACATATATCCAGTTGGACCAGCCCGGTCAACAGATGTAAAATAAAAAAATAAAAAAGGACTCCTGGGTGGCCTGTCCATTTTTATGTGGTAGTACACTTCCTGAGGGCTATAGAACACATCCAATTGTCTTTTTCCAGAAAAGGGAATATTGACTGCAGTGTCAACATCCGGAACTTTGTAGATCTGTGCAATCTGCTGAGATCCAGTATGGGTCTCCAGTCCCCTGTTCTCTTTGGTACTAAAAAGAATCTTGAGTAAGTTCTGGATCTTATTTGGTCTGCAGGGACTGTTTGGATGACTCTTTTGTCTAGCAACTTTTGAATTTCTAGAGTTGCCTGTTCCCTTTGACTGGATGGAACGTCCAGGATGTTTTTTATGTTTGGGATGGGGAAGGAAAAGGGTATAGATTAGCCTCTGGATACGATACTTTGTACCCATTTGTCTTTTGTTATCTTTAGCCAGGCATCTGGGTATAAAGACAAGTGAATCTGACTGCCTCCAGAGAGGTACATATGTGCCTCCTTTCAACCCTTTGGCTTACCATGGAATGACTCCCTGTCGCCCTGATTTTGCAGACCCCCTCTGCTGTGTAGATGGCATCTTCCATTACTGCTTCCCCCTCTGCCCCTGGGGGAAGAATCACCATGTGTGTCTTGAAAAGCTCTCTGGGATTTTCAGAACCACATTTTTCCTCCCTTTTGACCTTTTGGGTAAGATCTAGAAGGTAGAGAAAAATGGACCCCTATGGCACAGAGAGTTTTTCCTTCTTTTTCACACCTGGTAAGTGTGTCCTTGACTTTCAGCCTGAACAAGTATGAGCCATCGAAGGGGCCATTAACAAAGGAAGGTTTAAAAGGTTCTGCAAAGTCAAACAGGTGCATCCAGGAATGTCTCCTTAGGGAAATTCCTGAACCTGCTACTCTACTCCCTCCGTCTGCTGCATAAGAAATGAGCCTCATGGAGGAGTTAACTACAGAGTTTAAGGTAGAGAGCTGAGAGAAAACCTTGCTTGATACCCCTGCAGCTGCTGAACCTTGGAGAGTATCTCCTAGTTCCTTCAGGAGTTCTCTTTGTAGCCTAGTAAAGTACATTAGATAATTCAGTGATCTGAGTCCAAAAGTCGCTGAAGAGAACATGCACTTTCCATATCTGTCCATCGTATGAGACCCCTTGTTTGGAGGATGGACAGATGAGGATGTCTCAGAAGGTTCCTTTTTGGTGGCTGCTGCCACCACCTTAGCATCTACTGAAACACCCCTGGTAACGAAATGGTAATAAACATGTTTGCCTTCCAAGAAACAGGTTCCACTGTGTCTGGAGACTTCCATGCCTTTTGACTAATTTTAAGAGTTCATCGAAAGGTGGAGACAACCAAGTGATGGAAAGGTGAGACCCAAAGGCTTTCAGGTACACAGACTCCTTCTCATAAGGGTTGATGGGCTTCCAGCCATCTCTCTGCTTAAGAATTTCCACAAACTTTTGTGTGAAGTCTACCTTCTGTGGTTTTTGCAATAAAAGTTTTCATATATTATAGCTGGAACAGCGGTGCCTTTTTTCATTTACTTGTTTGCAGTTTGGCACAGAGACCACTTTCTTTGTGTTCTTTATTAGAAGTGACTGACTCGTCTGGGGAGTCTAAATGCTTCCTCTTGCAAAGTCTCTTATGAGGGACCTCCTCAGAAGGGTATTCTGGAAAGGTTGCAGAAGAGAGGGGTTCCCCTGATGGGATATCTTGAGGCCTAGGGTCTCCACATGTCTGTGGAGGGGGTGGTGCTGAGACGGACACCAGTGCTTTAGGGGGAAGAATGTCAGGACCCGAGAGTGGAACTGTTTGTGGAGACAGCACTCTCCTCATCACCTCAAAAGCCCCCCACCCGTGATCCGAGGAAAGCCCCAGCTCTGAAGAACCAGAAGGCATCACTGGGACCAAGAGGGTTGACTCAGAGGCTGATGTAGGAGCAGAGCTCACCCACACCAAAGCCCCGAGAGGCAAGTTTAGATCCGACAGCCATCCGATCAGACTCTCCTCCCCAGACCTGATTGGAAAGTATTGGCTCCTAGACTCCTTTAGTTCAGATGGAACCAAGGATGTTGGAGCAGATGGGCCTGAAGATCCCAGGATAGGTCTTGGCACCAATGGTTCCATTACAATCAGTTCCAGGCATTCCAGCTTTGAGGTCTGAGGTCGGCTCGGAGGAGGAATTGATGTCAAAGGAGAAGTCTTGGCTGGCTCCAACTCCCTCTGGGTTGGAGCTGAAAGGAGTTTGGCCAGTGCTGGTGTCCTTAAAAGTCTGCACACCACCCAATCCACATCATCATTTGAAAGACTCCTGGAGGACCAAGAGAAGGGAGAAGGGCTCTTTGTAGTATAAGGGACCTTAGGACAAGAGAAACCAGCTCCAAATCTGGGAACTGGCTCCATAGTTCAAACTCCATCGGCACTGACACAGAAGGCGCCAATGAAGGAAATTTTCCAGGCCCAGCAGTCTTCAGATCTGGGGATACTACTTTACTCAATTTTTTTGCTTGCTCCGATTGCCCTGAAGAAGTAGATTACCTTTTTCCAGATTTGTCGGACTTTGAGGATGGAGATTTTGCTGATTTTGAAGTGCCCTAACCTTCTTCCAGTGCTTTAGTGAAGTAAACCTCTTACAATCAATTTATTTTTTCAGTGAATTAAACCTTTTACTATCAATTTATTTTTTCAGTGAATTAAACCTCTTACTATCAATTTATTTTTTCAGTGAATTAAACCTATTACTATCAATTTATTTTTTCTCTCAAGCAGTACTCTCAAGTTGAAAGAATGGCAAATGGAACATGACTCCTGTAGATGCACTGCTTTCAGGCAGTAGACACAAACAGTGTAAGTATCTGTTAAAGACATCTTTTGGCTATACTTTCCACATTTTTTGAAGACCAAAGGCTTGGTTTTCTTATGTTCTTTAGACATATTCAGAAAGTCACAGTCAACCTCAAAAAAGACCAGAATAACAACAACAACAAACTTAACAGTCTAGCTAGTCAAAATCACAGATATCACTACAATAAAATATATATTATATATTATTTATTTAAACAAAACTGCCTAATGATAATGGAAGGGGAAGAAACAAAGGTTGCCTTCTAATTCAAATGGGCAGCGGCAGCCCTCTAATTTAAATGAGCTGATGCTTTAAAATGAAACAGGAAGAAAATATGAGACAATAATTAACTAACAAGCTTGAATATTAACAAAAAATAGTAACAGGAAGTCCTCTAACTAAAAATGGGCTTGAAGGATAGAATTTAAGCCGGGATACGGAAGGGAACAAAGGCCTAGAGGTAAAACAATGGCCAGAAGCAAAAAACACAACTACAAACTCTCTAAAATTAACTGAAATGGTAATAAACACCAATTGCCAACAAAAAAGACCACAGTGAAGAACTTCTCAAAAGCCAACTTCACACTTCTTAAGACTGGTGTGGTATCCTTCAAGGCCCCTGAGCCATTGGAAACCACAACCCATGCTGCTGAATCCCTTACAAATGCTTTCTACGAGCACCTCCAGGATTGCATGGATCAAGCAATCCCAAATAAAATCAAGACCCTTTCCACCAAAGGCAAGCGCCCGATCTGGTGGACTCCAGCCATAAACAAACTTTACAACAAGAGGAGAAAGCTACTACAAGACAGAGCAAAATCCCTAATAGGGAAGACATCTCTGATCAATACTAGTAAAAAACTATGATCACTCATAAAATCACCCAAGGCCAACTTTGAGAGAAAAATCTCCAAGGACTCAAAAGACAATCATAAGGCCTTCTTTAGCTATGTTAGAAATCTGGGTGGAAACTCCCAGATATGCTCAGAATTAGTCCAAAATGATACAAAAATCACTGAACCCACAGACATTGCAAACATACTGGCAGACAGGTTCAGTGAAAATTTCTCCCCTCCCCCCCCCCAAAAGGAGAAATATCTATCCCAGCAGAGTGTAGCCTCCCAATCATCTAAAATGCCCAGGTGAGAGCTGCTCTCTCTAAAGCTAAAAACACAGCATCAATGGGACCGGATGGTGTCCCCGGCTGTGTGCTACACGAACTCAATGAGGAACTAAACCCACACATAAGGTGGCTGTTTAATCTTAGCCTTACCACAGGATACGTACCCAAAGAGTGGCATACGGCAACTGTGGTCCCACTCCACAAAGGCGGTGCGTCTACGGACCCTGGTAATTACCGCCCCATAAGCTTAACAAGCCTGGTCTGCAAAGCTATGGAGAGGATCATAATGGAACTCATAAATAAAGACATAGGGACCTACAGACATTGGATCCTACCCAATTCGGCTTTGTCAAGGGCAGATCATGCCTCTTGAACTTGGTCGACTTTTTTGAAACAGTCACCAAGGCCATTGATGAGGGTAAGGCAGTTCACACAGCCTACCTTGACCTTGCAAAAGCTTTCAACACAATACCCCACTCGGGTATCATAGAAAAGCTCACCAGCTTAAATGTAAACCCATATGTCACAAGATGGGTTGCAAACTGGCTCAAGGACAGAACCCACAGGGTTAGAGTTGCTGGTGCCATGTCAGACTCCAAGCCGGTCACAAGCGGTATCCCACAGGGCTCAGTCCTGGGCCCCCTCTTGTTCGGCATCTACTTTTCAGAAGTGCAGGCAAACATAGGAGGATTGTGGCTGACAAAGTTTGCAGATGACTGCAAACTGGGCGCCATAGTTGAAAATCCATCAGACACAGATATCCTTCAGAGAGGTCTCATAGAAACGGATAACTGGTGCCAGAGCCATGGCCTTAAGCTAAACGCCAAAAAATGTATAGTCATACCCTTTGGTAAAAACAAGGTATCCCCAAGTTACCACATAGGTGGCAATCCATTAAGCACAGAAGAGGTTATCAGGGACCTGGGGACCCAAGTTGACAGTAACCTTTCTTTTGACACTCACATTGCCAAAGTGGTTAGGAGGACCTTCTACATTGCCCACCTGATTATGAAGGGATTCACATCCAGATCAAGGGAGGTCATTGTTCCCTGTACTCTTCACTTATCAGACCAATGATTGAGTACAATGCCCCATTCGGAATGTATCTTACCCGACACCTGCAGCAATTGGAAAGACCCCAAAAGTTCCTCGCCAAAAGGATAAAGGGGCTCAAAAATATGCCATATGCTGCCCGACTGAAGAAACTCCAGCTCTATTCAGTCACATACCGTCTGCTCAGAGGTGACCTGTGCCTGACATACAAGGCCATGTCCAACCCGGAATTAATGGACATGCTCCACCTCAATAAATCCAAATCCACCAGAGCCACAAGAGCAAGAGACTTAAACCTCAACACGGATATAAATAGGACGTGCTGGAGGGACAGATTCATCACCCAGAGACTCCCTATGCTGTGGAACAGAATCCCGGTCCATGTGAGACAGAGCACCTCGCTGGCTCTGTTCAAGAGGAATCTTGACCAGTGGATGGGAGATCGTAGGTTTACCCCGGGGATCATCTCTGTATCACTGCTGGACAGAGGCACGGCAAACTAATGGGTATAGTATTCTTCAACCTAAGTGGTGGTGAAAGCCACACAACTCTGGCTAGGCTTATAGATGCCCTAGGGCAGATAGCCTAGTATGAACCTGTGAACCTATGAACCTATTATAGTAAGAAAGAAGAAGAAAAAAATTAATAATGAGTAACGTTTTCCCACTTAGCTGGAGCCAATATGGAAGCACCTGATCTGTTTAGCGGCAAACGAGATCTGAGGAGACTTACTAGAGCATGATGGGATAGGTGTTTCAGCCACGAGCTAGTGGAAGACCTCGAACATTTGTATATGGCTGAGTCAGAACCGAGGATCAGTTCTGAATCCAACCAGTGAAGAAAGAAGGTGAGATAGGCCAACATCACATCAAAGCTCTTCCCTGAACATATTCAAATACAAGTTGGACCTATGGATGGGAAACTGGACAGAAGCAGCTAATAAATGCTTTATCCCATGCATGGCTTCTTACAACTTATGTATGGTATGATCCCAGTTATTTTCACTAGGGGTAATATATAATTATTGACCATGGGATAGATAAGTTTAGTCTAACACCAAATGGAATAGGTAAATTCAAGCATCAACATGAAACTGGTTAGGCTTAAAAGTGCCCACAAGGGTAGATAGCTTAATACTTACTTATAAATCTACGAACCTATAAGAAAAATACAGTAGGAGAAAATGGAAGAAGAATAGGTTTATATAAGGCTATCGGTCTATGGACTATTACAATCATAGCCAATATCCAGTGATCAGAAACAAACCCTGTACATTGCATCTGTGAGGTAAAGACTTTAACCATCAATCCAACCACACAGCTTTTAAAGCAACTCCACGTGTCTCATTTAAGATAATATTAGTATATAGTCTAGTACCATGAAAATAACATTTCAGTTTTCAGAGTGCTATGTAACTTTACAGCCATGGGTAGGGCTACTGCTAATATTCCCAGTTAAGTCAGTCGTCTTTTATAAGGTGGAACAGGCTGTTCTGTTTTCATGCTCTTTGCAAGAGGAGGAATCATAAGTTTAAAATCTTCTTAAATGCATCATAGCAATCTATGTCTCCATTCAGCCGTATTTGAGAATACTGATTCTTGCTATCTATCTATCTATCTATCTATATATATATATATATATATATATATATATATATATATATATATATATATATATATAATATATACTGGCATGTTTTAGCTGCATATGGACTGCTGGGTAAGTTTGATAATTTTCAGTAGAGCAGAACAGAGTGGACAGCAAGGCGTGTGGTGGTGAAATAATACTACATAGTTGTCATACATCCTGGTTATAACTGCTGGCTGGAGGTGAGGGCTGACTGGTTGGACAGTAACTGACCCTCTCATCATTTACTCAGTTTAAACAGTCACTATTTGGCTTTGCAGCACACTGTGCATTTGTCATTAGTGAGATGGATTACTTAACTAGACATTGGATATGGACAGGCTTTGCAGGACTAATGTGCTTTATGTGAAGCAGTGTGCAATATTTTAATGTTTGGCAATAGTTTGTTTAGACATAGCCATCCTTTTTTAGCAGAATCAGACATGTGAATTATACAAAGTTGTTTCCATAACTGCTTGGTGGGGATGTCAGCATGAAGGTAAATGACCCTCTTATCACTTGCTCAGTTTAATAGTTATCTCTCAAAATAAATGAATGAATGAATGAATGAATAAATAAAATGAAAAATAAGGGATAAAATGCATCGCAGAATACCAAGACTTTTAGAACTTCTGGCGGCTGCTGATGCCCACACAACAAGGTTATATAAGTGGATTTTGACACTGACTTGTTAGACATCTTTGCCCTGAACTCCACCTAGTCTAAGGTGTGTAAGAAGGTTGCTGTACTTGTTTGGGGGAATGGGGATGATATCATTCTTTCTTTAACATTCCTCACAAATCTCAGAGGTTAATGTTCCTCACAAGCTTCAAAGGGATAAACAGAGGCTTGTATAAGAGCACTGTACTGTCTAGAAGTAATAAGTTGAAAACATTGCTGTAATCATTTTTTTTTCATTTTCCTCATAATTAAACATCCGATGCATATACAGGTGGTTACTTTTTGGGTGAGAGTGGCAGCCCCCACACCCCCAGTTTAATTTAGTTGTTACAGTGTAGTCTTGGTCAGTTAAGATGTGTTGAAAGGATGCAGGAAAAGGTAAAGTTGAAGCGTAAGACTAAATGTCTTTTGTTAATCATGGTTTTTATTCCGGCCATCGCTGCATGAAAAGGTTATTTAAAAACTCTAAAATGTAACTTAGAGCATCTATAATCCTCATCGGCCTCCAGACCCCAGGGTGATATATTTATTTCTACTGCAGTTATTACAGTGTAGTTTAGGGCATGCTGAAAGGATACCTCACCTACACCTTCAAAACAAGCCATAACCTGAACACATCAACTATCTACCCTGTTATATGCCTCCCCATTTCTTATAAACTTAAGAAAAACTGACATGCACAGAATAGAATCCTACAATAATAAAATAGCTAGATTTGCCACAAACCACAATAACAGATCATACCACTGCACAACTCTTAAGCAACTAAAATGGCTCGAACTTTCTAACCTCTTAATTCTCAACAAGTTTACCATTGCCAACACCGTCATACACCAAGCCGACAATTTCCCTACCCTCAAAAGCTTAGTAAACCCCTATTCCAGCAGCAGATCCCTCCGATCATAAGATAAACTTTTACTTGAGGTCACCAGAGCAAACAACAGTTATGGAGATGACCTGTTCTCTAAACAAATAGCTAAAACATAGAAATGTAGACCTCAGCATATACTTCACACAACTAACCCATCTCAATTCAAAATATTCCTCAAAGATCACCAAACAGTTGGCGCTGCTCAGAATGATAATATAAAACACTCCCTCACCCCTCATTCCTACCTGCTAATACTTTACTCTAAAAATAACTTACAATGTCTTCTTCTTTCTCCTATCTTGGATTAAGCAAATTACATGAAATATTGTTTATATATCTAATTACAGATGTGTCTTACTAATGTTTTTAATAATTATGTGATTCCTTTTATTGTACACCACTGACTTGCATTGTATATCTCAGACTTGTATTGTACTCCACTAGATTATTGTATATGTGCTGTTTATTCTACAAATGTTGTAGTGAGGAGCTTTTTCCCTGGACCTCCGCTGAAAATGGGCCCTGGCCCAGATGGACACTCCCAGTAAACAAATTTAAATAAAAAAACAAAATAAATGCAAGAAAAAACAAAGTTTAAACAGTAAGACTATTTCTTTGTTTCTTTGATCATGTGAACTCTCATGGCTTCTGGGGTCCTTGGTGCCTGAGACTCCCAGCTTATGACAGTTGTTTCCTCTTCAGTTATTAGGGTTCAGTCTTGCCTAGATAGTGTTGAATGTATGACTAACTACAGGGGAGAAAATGAAGAGTAAGACAAACTGTGGAGAAAATGAAGAGTAAGACAAACTATGGAGGAAATGAAGCGTAAGACAAACTGTGGAGAAAATGAAGAGTAAGACAAACTGTGGAGAAAATGAAGAGTAAGACAAACTGTGGAGAAAATGAAGAGTAAGACAAACTGTGGGGAAAATGAAGAGTAAGACAAACTGTGGAGAAAATGAAGAGTAAGACAAACTGTGGAGAAAATGAAGAGTAAGACAAACTGTGGAGAAAATGAAGAGTAAGACAAACTGTGGACAAAATGAAGAGTAAGACAAACTGTGGACAAAATGAAGAGTAAGACAAACTGTGGAGAAAATGAAGAGTAAGACAAACTGTGGGAAAAAGGAAGAAAAATTTACTCTGGATGGTGTGGGTAGTGGAGTTTGGGGGCACCATGAGATGTGCCTGGGGAAGGGGCAGGGGCAATATAGTAGTTGACCTAAATTCAACTCTGATTTGTTTTACTATTCAGCTTTTCTTCTGCATCTTTCAATCCACCCTTACTGGCCATAACTACAGTGTATTGCTTAATAAATTCTTTGTCACAGTGTTTTATACATCACAGTCCTTAGTTTTCAAATAGTTTTAAGAAACTCTCATTTAGAGTAGGCGTGTTGGCAGTAATAGAGACCACTGCTGCATGTATTAATAACGGTAAATACAGCATATGAAGATGTAGAAACAGTGGTATAAAACATTTTTATGCATTAAAAAAGTTAGCAGACCAACCACTGTTTCAGCAACAAATGCATTTTCTAAATACTAAGAACCACAGCATGCCAATGTTTGTCATTAAAGAGAAAGACTATGGAACACAGATGTGATATTTCATTTTATCAGACCAACAAAAGTTTTGCAATTACTTGAGCTTTAGAGTGGCATGAGCAAATGTACAAACAAATAGTTTTACACTGCTGCCGTAACATTTCTAGCAGTTCACAACCACTATGCCAGACTCAGTACGCAAACATTCTAACACAGCCCAGCTTCCTCCGTTATCACCACTGTGTTGGAGTTCATTGAGATTGGTGAAGGGAAGTTCTTAGAGATGGATGGCATTTGCCACTGTGCACTGTAGGGTTAGTGTCAGCCCAATAGCTGAAAAATCAAACAAATAAAACTGTCCACCACTGTTTCTCCACCTGGACAACCATTGTTACTGGACCGCTACAGAAAACATCCCATACTGGAAAAATGCGATGCAATGTGGCAACTCTTCTTTTTGTTGTAATGGTGTCAAATGAGGGAAGCAGCTATCTTTCACAGACTCCTATATTCCTACATTTTAAGTTTTAGCATATTAATTAAGGGAGGCAGGAAATGACTACAATAATGCTATAAATAAGCCCCAATGTGTATTCGGTAAAACAGAAACTGAATAAAATAAATGCATTTTGCGTATCCTTTACATGGTCAGTAACCTGCTGTAATTCTCCTCCTGGCTCAAATGAAATGAACTCACACAGTACACTGTCTTAAGCACTTTTAAGTGCTTCTCCTCACATTAAAACTTTTGTTTCCTTAGAACGGTCGTTTCTAAAGAAAGTAACCGCAGTGAACGATCGTTCGGGAAAGGGGAAACATTAAATATTGGTCTCATCATAAATATAGAAATTTATTAGAAGGTGCAGTGAAGGACATGAAGATTATGACTAAAGCATGCTATTACAGAGTGACTTCAGCCCTCAGATGTTTGACTTTATATGATAAGACCAAAAATATCTGGATATTCTGCTGTAATTTGAATGGTGGATTGGTCTGCTCCATGCACTAAGTAACTGTTTTTTACCTTAAAACGTTGAAGTTTAGAATGATTGTTCATTGTGGTTTCTTTCTAGGGAGCCAACGCAAACAAGGCACGCGTGGTAGACTGTGGTGCACAGTCCAAACCCCCAAAAGTAGAAAAATCCAAAAGGACCAGCACTCGAGGCAGAATGTCTTAAATCAACATTAATATTTTATTACTCGGTAGCTAAAAAGCTGCCTGTATAAACAGTAACTTACAGACCGGTTTCGGCTAAAAAAGCCTTTATCAATGTAAATATTCCTTTGCTCAATAATGATTATGCAAATCAACATAGCATCCTGGAACTATTTAAATACCTCTTTCCAAATTGGTATCAACCAACCATTGGTCAACGAACTTATGTCACACAACCATATTTAAATATTGGTAGTACAGTACAAATGTGTATGAAAATACAAAACAAAGAAAGAACATATGAACTAACAATACACTACATGAAAGAGTATTCAAAAAACCATTTATATGAAGTTCAGTGTAATATATTATGCATTATGATGTATTGTATTATATAGATGGGTCAATCCATGTTTTCTTGTGTCCAAAACTTTTAATGATGACACTAAAGACCCTTGAATATATAGTGCAAGGTCCAAAACAATTCAGATAACAATATCCAACAAAGGACCTGCACATAAAACCCCAAATTATTAAATCTTGACAATGCTGTGATATTATATTAAAGCCTGATTAGTGCATTATATTTATATATTATTATACATTTAAAGCCTAATAAGGCATTAGAATCCCATTCTATGTATATTAAGCATGCCATGCCTCATCCAAAAATTAGTATATCACTAGCATATTATATACATGTTGTTTTGCCAACAATGTCAAACTATGGTCCAAATGTGTCATCATGTACCTCATATTCGTTCAGCCCAGGTTTAAAAAATGCCCCTAGTCTAGTAATCCACTTACTTTCATATTGTTCAATCTTGTATGCCATCCCATCTTAAAATTCCTTGGTAATTGGATTTTGTCAATAATGATAAACTTAAAACATGCTCCAGTATGATTCTTGCTGTGTTTATATAAAGCACTAGTAACTCGTCTATTTCTAATAGAGCTTAGATGTTCATTTATTCGAATTCTGATGGGTCTGGAAGTCTGTCCGACATAAAAAGCAGAACAGGTACAATAAGCCAGATAAATAACCCAATCAGAACTACAGTTAACAAAGATATTGATGTCATATACCTTGGGAGTGTTTTTACTGCTGAATTCTTTGGTTTTGTTAATGTGCTGACAGGCACCACAATGTCCACAAGGGTAACAACCCACTAGAGGCTCTCCAAAAAGTGTAGTCTGTATAGTTGAGGGTGGGCTAAATCTCTTGTAATGTGTTAGTTGAGATTGAATAGTCCTCCCTCTCCAATACGAAAAAGCACATTCATCTGGAAGAATCCTATCCAAAATTGGATTTGATTTCAATATATCCCAGTGTGTGCTGATGATTTGTCTAAACCTAGGTATGTTATTGCCATAGGTAGTGATAAGTCTAATGGGTTGTTGACCCTTGTTGTGATCATTATCTGATGATTGGTTATATTGCAATAGTTCAGTTCTAGTTTTATTCTCAGCCAGTTCGGCAGTCCTGGTTAGATGTTGCAAATTGTATCCCCTAGCCCTGAATCTTGATTTTAGATCCTCTGTATGTATGGAATATTCCCTATTGTGAACAAATTCTTTTAAGACGCAATAATTGGGACTTGGGGATATTTCTGATGATGTGGCGGGGGTGAGAACTGGTAGCATATAATAAAGTGTTGTATTGAGGGAATTTTCTATGAATAGTTGTGGCCAAAGTGTGGTCAGGTAATCTTTGTACCACCACATCCAAAAACACTATTTCATGATAGCCAGTGTTGGCTGTAAAATGTATATCAAAAGGATTGTTATTGAGATATGCCACAAATCTAGATAGTTCTTCCATGTCACCCCGCCACACCAACCAGCAGTCATCGAGATATCTGCGCCAGATGTCTAAACTCTCAATGTAAGTGTTATTGGCAACATCATATATGAACGCTTGTTCGAAAAAACCCATGAACAAATCTGCATAAATTGGGGCACATGATGCCCCCATAGCTGTTCCTTTAATTTGCCAATATGGGTTCCCCTCAAAATAAAATATGTTTTTTTGTAAAACAATTTCAGTAAGTTTGATCAAAAAATTGTTAAATTCGGGGGAATATAAATTGGCCTTATTTAGCCAGTAAGAGACTGCCCTGATGCCAGCTTTGTGAGGTATGCTGGTGTACAAAGATGAAGCATCCATTGTGCATAACACCCAACCTTCATCCAGCTGAGAGTCCTTAACAATGTTTAAGAACTCCGTAGTATCTTTGAGCCGTGATCTAACATTACTGAGCAAAGGTTTAAGATGTTCAGTAAGAAAGGCTGATATTGGTTCAGTTAAAGAACCCCGGCCAGAAACAATGGGTCGACCTGGTGGATTGTTTAAGTCCTTATGTATTTTAGGAATCAAATATAAATATTGTGGCATTGGTTTCTTGACCCTGAGTTGCCTCGCAACTTGCAATGAAATAATGCCCTCATCCACAGCCAGATCCAAGAAAGAGTCAATTTCCAATTTAAAGTTAGATGTTGGGTCTACTACCATGTGTATATAAAACTGTGATTGTGATAGTTTTTTAGCCGAAACCGGTCTGTAAGTTACTGTTTATACAGGCAGCTTTTTAGCTACCGAGTAATAAAATATTAATGTTGATTTAAGACATTCTGCCTCGAGTGCTGGTCCTTTTGGATTTTTCTTTCTAGAGAGACCACAATGAACGATCATTCTAAAAACTAAAGTTTTAATGTAACCGACAGTTGTTATTAAGCAAATATAAGCCCATGCAGACGTTAATGTGCTTAGCAACTGTATCTTACATTAAAAATTTGCTTTTTAGACCGATCGCTCATTGTGGTTCCTACAGAAAAGAACCACAATGAATGATTGTTCTAAAAAGCAAAGGTTTAATTTAAGGAGCAGCTGCTAAATCTAACTGAAACCCCATGCCTCTCAACCTGTTAGAACAACGAATCTGGACAAAGCCTGGGGGGGGGGGGGGGCGAAGGACCAAAACTTAGGACAGATTTTAAATATTGTTCTTAGAAATTTACACAGTTGGTACAATGACAAGATTAGTGTTAGCTTCGAGTTTCTGAAGGATACCAAGTCTGAAACTCAAACATGTCATTACACACTGACTTTTAAAAAATATGTAAAGGAAGCACAATGAACAACCGTTCTGCAAAAAATAAAATGTTAGCAGTTTGCACTTATAAGTGTTTACCAACCCTCCTACAGAAAATATATCTGCAAAAAAAAGTTAAACTTTCGATGATACAAGTGAAAAAAGTGACTGAGCAGCAGCAAAAATGTATTACATGGGAAGAGTTTGGGACAGGAACACAAAATGATAGTTGACAGTGGGAAACAAAAGAAGACTAGAATTTAAGAAATACGGGAAGTTTAAAAGAAAAATGATGCTATGGGTGGGAATGTGAGTGACATAGTAAAGTGGGCATTACTTTTGTTAGTTATAGTTGGACCTGAATTTTCAACACTGAGATTGTCCCTTTAACCTATCCGAGACAGACATCAGGATGTGAGTTTGCAGACATCCTTACATTTCAAGGAATATTACTGGGCACTGTGACACACAGTAGGTGGGAGGTGTAATAGCTGATATAGTACAGATTACCCATATGTGTTACTATAGTAATAACCCACGCCTGGGTGTGGGTAATGCTGGATTTACCCACGGTTGGTGTGGTTTGGTCAGGAGGGCGAAGCCCGAGTGGCCAAACAAAGACAACCGTGTGTAAATCCAGCATTACCCACACCCAGAAGTGGATTATTGCTATTATACAATGACATTATTTAAGAAAAAAAATAATTACTTTACTTAAATAATGGCATTGTATAATGCCTCCTTGCTGCCCTTCTGCAGCTGTCTGGTATTCTGCAGCAGTTCTGATGTACTGCGCATGCGTATGCTTATGCAGTACATCAGAGCTGTGGGCAAAAGCAACGGAGAAAGCAAGATCTCCATTGCTTTTTACAAACTGTCTCACTATGTTAAAGGAGTTTAACATAGCGAGACAGCTTTAAAAAAAGCAATGGAGAATCTCTGTTGCTTTTTTTTTAAAGTTGTCTTGCTATGTTAAACCTATTTAACATAGCGAGAGAGTTTTGAAAAAAGCAACGGAGAAAGCAAGATCTCCGTTGCTTTTTACAAAGTGTCTCGCTATCTTAAAGGAGTTTAACATAGCGAGACAGCTTTAAAAAAAGCAATGGAGAATCTCTGTTGCTTTTTTTTAAAGCTGTCTTGCTATGTTAAACCTATTTAACATAGCGAGAGAGTTTTGAAAAAAGCAACGGAGAAAGCAAGATCTCCGTTGCTTTTTACAAAGTGTCTCGCTATGTTAAAGGAGTTTAACATAGCGAGACAGCTTTAAAACAAGCAAGGGAGAATCTCTGTTGCTTTTTTAAAACTGTCTCGCAATGTTAAACCCATTTAACATAGCGAGACACCTTTAAAAAAAGCAACGGAGATAGGAAGATCTCCAATACTTTTTTTTAAAACTGTCTCGCTATGTTAAACGAGTTTAACATAGCGAGACAGGTTGTAAAAAGCAATGGAGATCTTGCGTTCTCCGTTGTTGTAAAAAAAAAAAAAAAGAGAGTTATACTAATGGAAAAAGTTTGGGCGACCGGTCCTTTTTCCATTACTATAACTCTGATTTACAACATGCACACTGACCAATCAGCGTGCACGTTTTGGAATATTAATGGGGGGGTCATTGTATAATGCAATGTATCTGCTCCTGATATGTTTAGTAGAACATGATGAAACAACTGCAGTACTTCTGGATTGTGTACTCCATAAATAAATCACAGATGTTCTTTATAACAAATTATAGTTTGTGGTGTTATGAGGTCTATGTATGTAACCCTGCTGTACTATAAGGACTGTGCATTAAAAAATAAAGCTTATATATTTTAATGATAAACATGACATATGTTTGCCCATAACAGTATTCCTTTATTGCATTCTTTGAAACACAGTAGTAAATATTACAGCTCAGACAGGTAATGTATCAGTGCAAGCTGATAATTTCACTTCCTTTTATAGTGACAACCCAGTGTCTTGGCAGTACAAACTGTTTGACATTTGACAAGCCTGGAATGGTACAACAGCTTAAAGCACTGCGGGAGATGCCTATTTTATGCATAGCACACCATTTCTTGGTCTTCTCATTATAGCATTCAACACTCGAAGTAGTTGTTCTGCCAGTATAACCACCAACAACAAACAGCAAATCTTCCACTACTGCAATTCCAAAGTTGCTACGAGGGGTCAGCATGTTGGAAGTGGTACTCCAAGTGTTGTTAAGGGGATTGTAGACCTCTCCACTGCTAAGTCTATTTTCTCCATCAAAGCCTCCAATCTATAACATAGGAAGATGAAAATGGTTAACTCGGCAACTGACAGCCATATTTGCAGTCTATAAACTCAACAATGGTTTATTATCCAACTGCTTGATGCTGTACAGCAGCTTTATACTCTTACTAATCCTACAAAAAAATCTAATGTAGTACAGAAGAACGGATGCCCTAGAAATATTGAATTTTTATAAGTAACACTGAAAGACATTTTCCTTTATCTTGTCAAAACTCATAACCCGGCTTCTCTAAATCTAAGACATTCATCTTTTCTGACTGGATACTACACAGCACTTCTTCTGCACTGTACAAATAAATTCAGGCTATGCCTGAAGTATGTCCACAGTAGAGTTGTTTATTTATTTATTAACTTTGTTGATTGGGTAGATGGACTGGTCAATCAACCATTTTAGCTACAACCCAGGCTAGATAGGCATTCACAAGTTTCAGTAGACAGTTAACATTTTTTATTATCTGTGTAATTCTAAGAGTATGATGGTCTATTTGCAGAACAACGATGGAGTGACATATGGAAGATAAAACTAAATTCTGATGACAGTGACAGTATACAGTTTAAAAAGAAGAATAGCTAGAAGAGAGTTAAAAGGAAAGAGAACGCAGACAGTATTTACATACATACAACATGTATCAAGCAACTGGATTAGTTGATTATTGTGTTAAATTCAGATAAATAAATAGTGCTAGGGTTCCTTCTGAGCATGTCTATGAGGGGTCCACAGGAACATCACAATCATTGAAGTGAAACTTCGAAATGCTGAAATGTGAACTGAACTCTGTGCACTTCAGTATCAGAGCTCAGGGTGAAGAATAGAGCATTAGACCAGTCTAATAAAATACACAAATAAAAGGAAAAATGATAAATGAGGACTAAAAAATAAAGGGGATGATTCAGAAAGGTTACTGCAAGGTATATACTTCTCAGTGAACATTTCCAATTCAGAGACATTCTCACCATGGTACGTTATCATGAAGATGTACCACACTGGAGGGGGGGGGGCTGTCTTTGCAGCCATGCTAAATGCTAATGAGGTATTCCAGGGGAGAGGCATATGCTAATTAACCATGTGCTCTCCCCCGGAAATGCCTGTGCTAAGGCATTTACACAGCTGAGCGATTCTAACATAGACAGTCATGATGTGTGAGAGTGTGAGTGAGTGTGAGCGAGTGTGAGTGTGAGTGTGAGAGAGTGTGAGTGTGAGTGTGAGTGAACGTGTGTAGTCCTGCAATATTGGCGGGGGAACACTAGACACCAGGGATACTCTTCATTATGATGCCAAAAGGCACTTAAAAAAAGAAAGCAAGGTTGGTCGGGGGAACACTAGATACTGGGGATATTCTGTATGCCTTAAAGACAGAAAGATGACATGGGTTGTGAGGAAACAATAGATACCAGGGATACATTATATAGGGTGCCTTAAAGATTCTAAAATAGATTCACATCCTGTGTCCCATCTCAAATTCTGGACATTACCTGTGTACTACCATTAGACACTAGGTATACTTGAAAATATTACCTTAGTGCTTAAAAAAATATGTAAAATAAAATGGAGGAGAAAGTTTTGAACCCTGCATTGTTGACACAGAAAGCAATAGCATTGACCCACTACAGTAACTAATCAGTTAGTGTAACAAAGGTTATGCAACTTTGATGTCTATCATGATTCAATAATCACAATAATTGCAATAGTCCATGAGTTACGAAAGAAAGGGTCCCTATAGGAGGCAACACTAGCAGTGTGTCGGTGTGGGAGAGGCTTCAATATAAAGCCAGGAGGAGCACAAGATGACACCAGGGATGGACTCATTTAAAAAGTTAGTAGAGCAACGGCTTCAACATCACAATGTAAATTAATAACAATAAGAAGAATGGTCTAATATCTGGCATTATTGACTGAAAGATTTATGATTTACATGGACAGGAACAAAAAAGTAAAATGAAACATCAGGCAATGTTCTGTCAACTCTGCGACAGGTAAGACGTATGCCTATGTGTGTGTGTGTGTGTGTGTGTGTGTGTGTGTGTGTGTGTGTGTGTGTGTGTGTGTGTGTGTGTGTGTCTGTGTGTGTGTGTGTGGCAGAGTGAATGATGCGGGTTGCCTGTGTCAACATGATGCATGGTCTGCCAGTATTAACTACTGCAGGAAAGTGCTGATTTGCACTTGAGGTATTTAAGGGCAATTCAGAGACATGCAAATTAACTTATAATGAGGTCTTTCCTTATTGCAGCTAACATGTCTGTAAATTGCAAATTGGTGATCTTAGTGCCAGCACTGGGGTTATTTCTGAATCCACATGATGGTGTTTCTGAAAAATGAAGAAAATGTGATTATTAAATTAATCAGAACTCTATCTTTGTGTGGATTCCATGGGTGTAATAATATATACCATATAAAAGACATTATTTTTTGTATAAATAAATACAGACCCATGCACAAGCACAAACATACACACAGACACATAAAGAATCACAATAAACAGGTATATAGAATCTGTTTAGGAAAAAAAAGTTCTGCAAAGCAAAAGTGATTTGTTTTCTGCAACAGATACAAAGACAGTGAGTAAAAAGGCATCAGGTGGGCCATATTCCTGCCTTGAGCACCCTGACAGAAATGTTTAATATTACCACTTTAAAGGGTAGCTGAGTCCTTTGCAGAATCTCCGCTACCTTTGTTGTAAGTGTAATTCATCTTGAGTTCATTACTTAAAGGATTCCTCTGTCTTTCGATCTCTCTTGTTATAAATAATTAAGGAAAATGACAACAGTAAAAATGCTGAAGAATATGAGAGGTGCATGAAGGCAGTTTCTACCATTCCTAGTGGTCTGAAATGGTTTCACTGAAAACCTACATTCAACATAACTGACTTTGCCCTTTCCTCAAATTTGTGCAACTGTAGAGTTAGTATATATAACTTAGGAGGTGTGGGGACTTCCCTCATGTATCTCATGTATGGGGGGAGTGGTAAAAGAGGGCTTGCAACAATGCAAAAAAATCTTAATTTGTAGGTTCACTGAAAAAAGATTTCAGAAAAGCTGCTTCAGAGCATTGGGACTTACTGAAATTAACTTTGACAAATCAATATGTTTCAAATGCCTTATCTAAGGATTTAACTAGTAGACACTACAATATAGTAACGTCTGTCATTAAACCTTTATTGTTGTCTCAGGATAATAAATATGAACGTATATATCAGTTGCTTAAGCTGAATGTTGCTAGTACATAATTCTATAGGTGTTGTTTGGCTCCCCATACTTAATTCTTTATGACATACCTCCAGTGTCCCCATCCATTATATTGACTCTCTTTCTACCCCTAGTCTATCTCTGATTCAGGGCAGCACTGGGGGGGGGGGGGGGGGTCATGCCATCAATTTTTTCTATCTGTGAATTTTTTATTTTATGACCTACCCCTGGTTCTCCTCCCTCCCCTGTGATCACAGGTGTGTCCAAAGGTAGAAATACAAAACAGATGTGCTGACATATCGCTCTACCTCCACAGCAGCTCAGACAAGGTCCTCCCCATTCCTCTGTTTGGATTACACCACTCTCTCATGTCCCCAGCCTACACCAGGGATTGTATGTAGGGAATAATGCCTGTGGGGCTACTCTCTTCCCTGGGATGGTAAAACCCATCTGTCCCTGCCACTCTGTCAGTCGTCAGAGCCACTAATCCAATCCATGGTGTCTGGGCTATAGTCAGGACTTTCCACCTCTGTTCCACCAGTGAATTCACTAGTGAACCTAGATAGTTGCAGTATGTCATTTTTCTTATTACATGTGAAAACTTGAACATTGTTGTTTGTTTTTGCCAGAGTCTAAGAGCAGATTTCCAACTACGTATAATGGGGATTCACAGACATGTGACTGAAAGCACCAGCTCCTTGCACATTCAATAACCTACTAATATGTCTGACTGGAAATCAAATATATAATGCTGCCTGAACTGCAATATAGTAACTCACACCTCTTGACACTGGCTGTAGCTAGTTGTAGTATTAAGCACAGGGGCGGCCACGGTGGTGCAGCAGTTAGTGTTGCCACCTCACAGCAAGAGGTTCTCCAGTTCGATCCTCAGCTGAGGTGCCTTCTGTGCGGAGTCTGCATGTCCTCCCTGTGGTCGTGTGGGTTTCCTCCAGGTGCTCCAGTTTCCTCCCACATCCCAAAGACATGCTGTAGGTGGATTGGACACTCTAGGCCCTAGGTGTGCGTGTGTGCCTTCTGTGGAAGGTTGGGTGCCGGCCTGGCAGCTTGACACCGTAAGAACTCCACTGCCAATCATGAGCGGTCAGGGGATCTGTTGTGGTGATCCCTAACCAGGAAAAGCCAAAAGATGAAGAAGAAGAAAGAAGCAGAGAAGTATGAAAATTACCTCTCTGGTGCTACACACGATTCTTGAAATGCCAATTTGCGATGGCATTTTGGAAATCCTTTAGAAAACACACAGTCCTTACTTAATTTTTACATACTTAAGGACCTTGCTTAGGCACATTAAAAAGAAAATGTTAACATTATACATGCATTTCATATCACAATAATCTCCAAGCAAACAGCAAGCTTACCAGCACCAAAAATTCCCAACCAAAGTGTATGATCCATATTCTTGTTCTGTTTTTGGGTGTCTGTTTTTGTGCATTGGTAACCATTACTGTAAATTTTCTAGTTACCTTGCTTCAGTTTTTGTATATTGACTGTCTTGAAATTAGCACAGTATTCCCCCAAATCCCAAAGACATGCCCATCGTCCAAAATGCCAGTAGGTTTGGTGGCTGTGTGCATCTGAGCATGTGCACTTGTCATGCATTGTTTCTGCCATGCTAAATTAAAAGCTCACTAATGCAGCATTTAATCATATCACATAATGTTGAGCCATTTTCACAGCAGTTACAGACCCCCATAGCAACAATGGTCTGCATCGGTCCAAGCAGATTGAGCTGCATTCCCCATCAAAGCAAAGCCTTCAGTCCTGCAGTGGCTATTGAATCATATGTTGAGTAGCCTTGTGTAGAACCCATTAGTCTCAACCAAACTATGAAGAGACAGCATCTCTAAGAATGTTATAGTTTATGTTGCTTGCCTAAGGCACCTCCCCAAGTCCCTCCTAAAGTTTTCCTATCCTTTTCCCAGCAATGTATTTGTCCCTCGGAGGACAATGACATCCAGCTTGCTTCCTTATGCAGCTGCTGATATAATCATAAGGAATCTCTGTACATTTATCAAAGCCCTGGTACACATAACCTCACTGTCACCTCCTCTCATTGTACTCTTTAAACAAATGGAATTCACACACACAAATGTTTCCTTTTGTCCCTTTTGTCCTTCAGCACCCTTTTGGCATCTTCTCTGTGAAGCTTCTCATTGCCTTCCTCAGTCTCCATTGTCTCATCTTAAATCATAAGGAGAGATGAAAGTGTAGTCTCAAAATGGCTCCAGACACATTGCAGTTTTGTTTTTTCAGATATCAGAACTTCATCTAATTAATTACTTTACTGGACCTAATAGTTTGATCTCCAAATCACCAAAACAATTTATAGTTCTTTAATTCCTAGCTGAGGTTCCATCACAACAATTTTGTTAAAGCAAAGAATCAATTCCTTCTCGTGCAAGCAATGTCATAGCCAAAATATCTAAAATAAATGTAATTCAAAAAAGCTAATTAGCCATAGTGGCAAAATAACTTTTGTTTTACTGACTACTTTGATGAACAAACACATGCACATGCTCACACACACATGCATGCACTCATGCACACACACACACACACACACACACACACACACACACACACACACACACACACACACACACACACTCACACACACACACACACACACACACACACACACACACACACACACACACACACACCACACATCTCTTTAGTCTAGTCCCATAGTTGGACATCCCAGAATTCAATTCTGACTCTCATTTGCTCCCCACAGTACTCTAACTAATTCGATCTAGGAGTCGTTATACTCCCTCCCGACTCCTTCTCTTTTCACTCCGCTAATGCATGGAGTTTCCTAGTACTCCTTTCCATGGTGAAACGATGCTGAAAAGCAATTTCAGATAATACAGACCACATTTTTCTCTGCTTAATAGATAACAGAATCGTGGTTTTGAATAACAAAATGACTATAAAACACTGCCCATTCTAAACTGGGTGTTTATCACAGCATTTACTGAATTAAACCTATGTAGTAAGATCTCCCATCTTCTCTGTGTCCCTCCATGCCATGTACACTACTCAGATCTGTTCTCATCCCTGAAATTGAATATGGCCTGACACTATTAACAATGCATTTTAGAACCAGCACTCACAAAATACAGATTGCTGAAGACAAGATATGCAGATTTCTCTTACTTACTGATGCCTACACTCATCATTGTCACATTTTGACAGACTTTGGGCACTAGTAAACAGCAGAACAATCCTACTAATAAGCACATCGCTCTTTGAAATTATCAAGCAAGGCCAATGTCATATAAAACTAAAATTGCACATTAGTGAATACATTTACTCCTTTAGGTACAACTATGAAAGAAATCATCATCCAGATTTTCAAAATGGCCACAGGGGTAAGGGTTTTAACCACATTAGGCCCTTCCACATGGAATAATCTACCAGCAGAAGTTAGAAAGCAAAAGACTCATTTTACATTCAGAACTAAATTAAAAGAACATGTATCCAATTATGCTTTCAGGATAATAGTTAGAAATCCATAGTAGTTGTCAGTCAGTATTGGTTAGAAAATAACAACAATCACTTCACCAACAAAATCAAAAACCAAAAAATAAGGAGACAAAGGCAAAATTAAGCTATACATCAAACTTTACTGGTGCTTCTGGTACCTCAGCCAAATTACCTTCAAAGAACAACATCTATAGCATCATGCAGTCTTTTAAATATAAACAATTTCACACATTGTGATTAAATAATTGAAACCATTAAGACAATTACACAATTCCCATGCAACAAAAGTAGGAAAACAATCAATTTAATTATATAATGTAACATTTTCTTTTCTTTTTTATTGGCATTTGATTGAATTTTGAAGAATGTCTTTATGTTGTAATTTTATATTACATTTCTTCTTGGGAGAATATGCAGATAATATATTCCTATTGATATTGTATAATTTCAAGATAGTATGTACAACAATGCACTTCCTGGTTATTACAGTAATTAATGCATTCTGTTCAATGCCTGCTGCCATAAAGGACCCAGGGGATGGCTGGAAAGGGTCTGGTGACCAGTCCACCTACCTGGTTATCAAACTGAAAAATAAAAATAAAATAAATAAGCAGGCATTTGGCCCTTTTCACTCAGTTTTCTTGTATGGCAGTTATTTTATTACTTTTTATACTTCACTTGCCTGCAAGATATAGAATAATAAATATATAAAACAAATCCAGACCACTAGGATGAACTAAAATTATAATATTTTAAAGCAAAAACCAAGCCATACTGAGTGCTTTTTTCCTGTAGAATTCATAATGTACTTCATCAGAGTAGAAAAGCATTGGCAGAAACTCATCTCTTTATATAGCCTTACCCCTCAATTATGTAATTATTTCATTATTTATTATTTTTATTTATTTATTTTACATTTGTTGACCGGGTATGTCCGAATGAGCTGAGTAGCTCTTTTTTAGCGGAGGTCCAAGGAGAAAAGCTCCACATAACATACAATTAATATGTACACAGAATAATTAAAAATAGGGAAAAAAATCAGGTCTTGAGAGACTATTACAATGTATACAGATGTGACAAATATGACAATATATACAATGTGTCTCAAATTAAGAAAAATATATTCACAAGTATAATGTTTCATAACACAGCACTGTACATACTGAGAGTAACCATTTGACAGGTGATGTAGTACTGAGTATTTATAGAAGCTTTCGCAGATTGTGCTTATGTAGGGTAAGTACGGTGACAAGCCCAGAGAATACTAAGATACTCTTTAGGGGCTGATTTAAATTGTTTAGGATTTGTGAGGGGCCTGATTTTTAGAGGGAGATTATTCCAGGCAATTGCTGGGTGATAGCTGTACACGTTGCACCCTGATTTGGTCTTGGGTTTATATACTTGTAGCAGCCTTTCTGTAGAGCTATGGAGTGGTGTAGAAGGAGAATAGTAGGAGATGGGGGTATAGGACAGGGAATGATCTGGAACTGAGACAGGAGAAGGTGGGGGGGGTAGTTAGAGCCAGTTTAGATATTTTAGAGAGAGACAGTGATGGGATTTATAGATTTGTTGAGCCACAAATATAGCTACCTTGTTGTAGGTAGCCTCAAGATTGCCCAGGAGTGAGGAATTCAAGTCTGTGAGAATTTGGGAGCTATAGAAAAGACTGGGTAGAAGGTAGGCATAAGAGACAGAGAGAGGGAAAGATTTGCCACGGTTGTGAGGAACTTTTTATTTCTGTACAGGAGACCTAATTTCTGGCAAATCTTCTTAATGCAATTGGAAACATGTAGGTCAAATTTCAGCTGATCATCGATGGTGACACACAGGAGCTTTGTGCTGGATTCAATGTCAATGAGAGTATTGTTAAGAGATTGCATGGAGAAGATCGATTTTATATGGCTAGCAATTTTGGGGAGAAAGAATAATAGTTTTTTTTTTTTTAGGGTTGAGGATGAGGTGGTTATTGGAGAGCCAAGAGGTCTGAGTAGTTGAAAAAAGTTCAGAGGGACAGCTGGCAATAGTGATGACTATAGAGTCGTCAGCATATTGTAGTACGCAAGATAGAGGACAGGAAGTATAGAGTTGATTAGTGAATACATTAAAAAGTAATGGCCCAAGTATAGAGCCTTGAGGAACTCCCATTTTTACTGGGAGTGAGGGGGATAGTGCAGAGTGCCATTTTTACTGGGAGTGAGGGGGATAGTGCAGACTCCCATTTTTACTGGGAGTAAGGGGGATAGTGCAAACTCCCATTTTTACTGGGAGTAAGGGGGATAGTGCAAACTCCCATTTTTACTGGGAGTGAGGGGGATAGTGCAGACTCCCATTTTTACTGGGAGTGAGGGGGATAGTGCAAACTCCCATTTTTACTGGGAGTAAGGGGGATAGTGCAGAGTGCCATCTTACTGATTGCTGTCCATCAGTGAGGTAACTGGAGAACCATGCAACAGTATCAGAGGAGAAGTTGAGGTTAGATGTTTTTTCCAAGAGAAGAGGGTGAGACACAGTGTCAAAAGCCATTGAAACGTCTAGGAAGAGACAAGAGATAAGGTTGTGGTCATCTCTGGCTAGATAAATTGAGTTAAGGAAGGATAGTAGGGCTTTCTTCCAGTATTTTAGAGAGGGGGGAGGATAGCAATTGGTCTGAAGTTGGTTATATCTGAGGAGTTACCCCTGTTATGGATAGGTAGGGTATAGAATTGTTTCCAGATGGAAGGAACCTTAGACTCAGAGATGGGGCAATTGATCAGTATAGATATAGGAAGAGCAAGAGAGTCAGCTGCAAGCTGAAGAAAAGATGAGGGGATGTCAGCTGATACTGAATATGGTTTTAATTTTGAGAGTAAAGTTTTGATGTAACTGGTAGGCACCGGCTTGAGGGAGAAGGTAGGTGTAGAGTTAGTAGTTGGAGCAGGTTTAGGGAAGTTAGGTGAGTTAGTAGTAATGGAGTTAGATTTAGGTGTAATTAGCTTTGATATGGATTCAATAAAGTAGGTATTAAAGTCTGTGGCTATTTCTCGAGGTGTTTTGTCTGGGTATGTATTGGGAGAGGAGGGATTTCCAGGATGTAATATTTGGTTTATGGCATTCCAGAATTTTTGGGGATTAGATTTTAGAGCAGTTGGAGGGTTGAAATAGAAGTCTCGTTTGTCTTTATTAATATGTTTTTTGCCAGATTTCTGAGTTCTTTATATTTTTGTAAGTCCTGAGAGAGTTTGCTATGTGTCCATCTTTTCCATGACTTTTCTCTAGATTTCATTAGGGTGCGTGTGGTTTTTGATAGCTAGGGAGATATATTAGAGTTTATGCGAATTTGCGGAGAGGGCTTAGAGAGTTTAAGATGCTAAGGAAGGTGGAGTTGAAAGCATGGACTGCTTCATCGTGAGGGAGTTGGGTGAGGAATTGCCAGTTTACTGTCAAGAGGAGAGATTTAAAAGTTTCAGGGTGTAAGTTAGATAGATAGTTTGTGACAAGTTATATATTGGTGTGATTTAGGGAAGTGGGAAGTAAATCTAAGCACTTTTATAGGGGAGTGATCACTGAGTGTGTTTGGTAATATTTCTGGGTTATGGTATTTAGAGGGGTTAGAGACTAGTGCCCAGTCTATAAGGGTGCTAGTTGTTTATGAGCTGTTAGTATGTGTAGAAGTGTGATTAGTTGTGTAAAGCCATATAAATTAATGTGATATGAAGTGTTAGGATTACAGAGAGTTAGCCAGTTAATATTAATGTCCTCAAGGAGTATGGTTTCATTGGGAATGTGTTGAGAAAAATAAGACAGAATGTTTTCCAGCAGATGAATGGTATCCCCTGGTAGAATGTAGATGACTGCTACTGTGATAGTAGTATAGTCATTGTGTTTGAGGTTAGCTGTGAGTAATTCTGCAGGTGGAAAAGTTGGAGTAGCTTTCATAAGACTAGAAAGTGTAAGGTGGTTGGAGTAGACAATGGCGACTCCACCCCCTTTTTTATTTTGGCGATCTAGTATGTATCCTTTAAAGTCACAGACACAACCAAAGTAATTCAATGTTAGTACAGAAAACTAAAACAACATTCAACCTCTAATATATATATATATATATATATATATATATATATATACACACACACACACACACACACACACACACACACACACACACACACACACACACAGTGGATATAAAAAGTTTACACACCCCTGTTAAAATGCCAAGGTTTTGTGATATAAAAAAAATGAGACCACAGTAAATCATTTCAAAACTTGTCCCACCTTTAATGTGACCTATAACCTGTACAATTCAATTGAAAAACAAACAAATCTGTTAGGGGAAAAAATATAAAAAATAAAAACGTACAATACGCTGGTTGCATAAGTGTGCACACCCTTAAACTAATACTTTGTTGAAGCACCTTTTGATTTAATTACAGCATTCAGTCTTCTTGGGTACACACCTGCCATCAATTAGATACTGTGATTAACCCCAAATAAAGTTCAGCTGTCCTAGCAGGATTTTCCTGACATTTACTCAGTTGCCTGCTACAGCAAAAGCCATGGTTCAGAGAGCTTACAAAGCATCAAAAGGATCTCATTGTTGAAAGGTATCAGTCAGGAGAAGGTTATAAAAAAAGTTCCACAGCATTGGATATACCATGGAACACAGTGAAGACAGTCATCAAAAAGTGTAGAAAATATGGGACAACAGTGACGCTGCAAAAAACTGGGCATCCCTCCAAAATTGATGAAAAGACAAGATGAAAACTGGTCAGGGAGGCTGCCAAGAGACCTACAGTAACACTGAAGGAGCTGCAGGAATTTCTGTCAGGTACTGGTTGTGTACTACATGTGACAACAGTCTCCCATATTCTACATATGTCTGGACTATGGGGTAGGGTTGCAAGCTGGAAGCCTTTTCTTACACAGAAAAACATCCAGGCCCAGCTAAAAATTGCAAAACAATGCATCAAGTCTCCCAAAAGCATGTGGGAAAATGTGGTGTGATGAGACTAAGGTTTAACTTTTTGGCCACAATTCAAAAAGGTATATTTGGCACAAAAACAAAACTTTGCATCACCAAAAGAACTCCATCCCCATGGTGAAGCATGGTGGTGGCAGTATCATGCTTTGGGGTTCCTTTTCTTCAGCTGGAAGTGGGGCTTTATTCAAGGTGGATGGAATTATGAACAGTTCCATATACCAGTCACTTTTGGCCCAAACCCTTCAGGTGTCTGCTAGAAAGTTGAAGATGATGAGGAATTTCACCTTACAGCATGACAATGACCCCAAGCATACATCCAAATCAACAAAAGAATGGCTTCACCAGAAGAAAATTAAAGTTTTAGAGTGGCCCAGCCAGAGCCCAGACCTAAATCCAATAGAAAATCTGTAGGGTGACCTGAAGAGGACTGTGCAGAAGAGATGCACTTGCAATCTGACAGATTTGGAGCACTTTTGCAAGAAAGAGTGGGCAAATATTGCCATGTCAAGATGTGCCATGCTGATAGACTCCTACCTAAGAAGACTGAATGCTGTAATTAATTCAAAAGGTGCTTCAACAAAGTATTAGTTTAAGGGTGTGCACACACAACAAAGTATGAGTATAAGGGTATGCACACTTATGCAACCAGCATATTGTACGTTTTTTATTTTTCATATTTTTCCCCTAACAGATTTGTTTGTTATTCAATTGAATTGTACAGGTTATAGGTCACATTAAAGGTGGGACAAGTTTTTAAATTATTTATTGTGGTCTCATTTTTTTATATCACAAAAAACTGGCATTTTAACAGGGGTGTGTAAACTTTTTATATCCAATGTATACGTGTGTGTGTGTGTGTGTGTGTGTGTGTGTGTGTGTGTGTGTCTAAATAAGACAGATTCATTGCTAACAAAAACTATAAAGAATAACATTTCTAAAAAATATTAGCTATATATTTCAATGTACTGTTAATAGAAATAAAATAATTTATGCCAGGTTTTACACAAGAATAATTACATGTATCTATATCTATCTATCTATATCTGTATCTATATTTTTTACGTATATTTTAGAGGTTAAATGTTGTTTTGGTTTGCTGTATTGACAAAAAATTACTTTGGTAGTGTCTGTGACTTTAAATGGTTAAATGTTATGCAATGAAAAAATTGCCTAATTGATGAGTAAGGATATATAAGGAGTTGAGTTGTTGGCAACATTTTTCAGCTCTGATGAAGTCCAATATAAATTTTACTGGACAAAAGACCTCTGTTTGGTTTGTTTTTTAGATTAAAATATTATAATTTTAGTTCATCCTAGTAGTCCAGATTTGTTTTATATCTTGCTTGTAGTACAGTGTGTGCATTTTATTGTTAGAGTAGTAAAAAAGATCCAAAGTATTTTGCTTTCCATGTTTTCTTACCACATAAACAAATTCTCCATATGCAATAACACCTATCCCAGTTCGTCTATTTCTCATTGGTGCAATCAGGGTCCATTGGTTGGTTTCTGGATCATATGTTTCAGCTGTAAGTAAGCATTCATTCCCAGTAAAGCCTCCACATATGTACACCTGAATTAATAAAAAAAGTGAAAATAAAAATACAAATCTAGTAAGACTATTTATCATCTATATTATCTATAGTTAATTATAATCAGGAAGGGTAAAATACTAATCTTCATGCAATGCAGAATAAATGTGCTATATTTAGTGCAACCACATATGAGTTTATTAAAGCTATAGTAAATTTATTTAGTATTTGTTGCAATCATTTTTACAGAAAAGGTAACAACACTACACAGTTTTCTTCAAAAGTTTATATTTCTGACAGTAATAATCAGGTTAAAATGTGCTGTTTTCCATTGATGTGAGTACTGACATATGCATTCTGGTACTTTTAAGTTATCAAACTAAATGCTCTGTCAAAAAGTCCCACTTCTTTAAAATACATGCTAAATGTATACATTTCTAACCACAGGAATGAGTGACATGGAGGTTGATTTGAATATTTTTTTTTTCCAATTGTAATCACAATTGACAAAATCAAAACTTGGACGCAGAACTTTTTAACTATTTATTTGTTTATTTTTGCTTTTGTTTACTAGGATAGTCCAGCTGGGCTGAGAATACCCCTTAGCAGCAGTGGTATTGTGAGAAAAGCTCCAAAAATATACAAAATACAGAAATAAAACCATATGATGCCTACACAATATATAATATCATATAAGGAATACAAATTAAAAATTAATAGATCTATACATAATAAACTGTTTTTGACAATGTATTTATTAAATCATCTTGACTGTTGAGATCTATTCTACTATGCATGTCAGATAGTTTTCAGGGATAATCTCTGATATGCATTAAGTAACAAGATTCAAAACCATCCAGTAGACATGTCAACATATTCATATTCCAATCTGCAAACTTGGTACATAATGAGATATAATTTTATTAATAATGTTTACTCTGACTTGCTAAAGCCATACTATTAAAAACTGTCTATTTTTAGAAGACAACTTTATCAGAACTCTGAATTTATAGTGGATTAATGCTTGAATGCTGTTCTAATTCTATCAAAGTTCATATCAGATGTACAGAATCATTTCTCCATTTGAGTTCAAAAATATAAACAAGCATGTATTTTAATGCCATGGTAGCATAGTTTTGGCAGATTGTTTAAATACAGGCAGACTAGCTGATGGTAGCTGGGATGGTGTTAATTAGAACACAAAAATGATTAAAGCTGCATGTCACGCTTCCAGCCCAGCTATTTGGAATTTTGTAAATAATTCTATATCATTTGTGAATATTGATATGGTTTATACAAAACTGTATGTTATGTACTGAACTAAGATGTATCCACAGTGTACCCTGCTGGAACATAGAAGATTAACCTGCAAAACTTAAGAATAGTTGAGGTTAAGTTACTTTATAGCTAGGCCATAAACAAGAGGAGTTATCTCTCAGTTTCAGTGTACCAGACACAATGTCTAGAGCTAGAAGTTTTTGTATTGTCTTGGAGAGAAGTAATTACTAGGTTTAAAATGTAAAAGTGTTTTGTTGTTTTATGACTTCCAAGATATGGCAACCATCTGAGAGATATGTATTTTTAACACAGAGATGTTAAATTCTATTAGTTTCTGGTTTAGGTTGGGAACTAAAGCCAGGTGACAAAACGCGATGTCATCCAAACTAACCCAACAGTAATATTTGATATTAATTTAAAAACTCTCTCAGAGAGAGACTGTGCATTTAGTATTTTGTCTTTGATCTGGAAACATCCACTCATCATCACATCTGAACTTACCTTGCTCTATAAGTATGTTTTTTAGGGCATAGTAACTCTTCTAGATATAGTTAGGAATATAGTAAAAATTAGTTTAGATGTTTAATTATGTATTTGAGACTGTCCTGCAATGTTGTTTTAAATACTTCCTGTGATTTTGAACTCTGAAGTAACTGTGTTGGAGTATTGTCTTGTTCTTTTATTATTTATTATTAAATATATTTAAATCTATCTTTGTGGCTGATATTTGTGAGACATATTTAAGCTCTTAAAGTACTTGCATATCTATTTGGTGACACTGTACAGGCCACTCCTAAATAACCTTGCTCTTTGTCAGACTAGTAACATTACACAGTAGGATTGAACACCCTTTGTTAAAGGCCTTAAGTAGCTGATAAAGAGTTGGCTCTTGGCAGCTGGAACTAGCTGATAGTCTGGGCAAAAGGGGGCATAGCTAGTAAACTTGTGCCAGCCTTCCCCAGGTGTGTGTGTGTGTGTGTGTGTGTGTGTGTGTGTGTGTGTGTGTGTGTGTGTGTGTGTGTGTGTGTGCGCTTGTATATAAATCAAATCTTAGTGTGTGTGTGTGTGTCAGCTACTTGGGCAGGGACAGGGAGTACTGGTTGGACAGATGGTGCTGAAGGTCTTAGCTTGGCCACTCAGCTGAGATCTCAACCCTATAGCTGTGCCAGTGGGGAGTCTTATTGGGGATCTGGAGAAAGAGGGAGAAACCAGCCCTAGACTGACTGATCTCTCTGTGCTCTTAAGAGAACTTGCACTTTACTGTGTGCGTACTTGTAATCCTCCCATTGTGCACATTCCTCACTGCTGCCAGTGGTGAGGATTGAGTCTCCTTGATTACTGGGCCAGTGCAGGGGCATCACACAGCATATGTTTGGATTGCAGAGCATAACTGACCTCTAGTGACAGCAGCATTTCACTCCAAGTAGTTTGACATCATATAATGATTAGATAATCTAGCATTTAATAATTGTAGTACAGTATTTTGAGACAAATACAGTTTACTTACTTTATAATATCAGCACACAATTAAATAAACTGTAAACAAAGTCATAGTTGAATATTTATATAAAACTCATGTTAAGGCATGATTTTCAGTACCATAATCATTTCTGAGAACATTGAAGAATGGAGCAAATCAGCATCATATTGCACTATGTAGCTCTTTGCTATTATGTACTGTTTTTATTATTTGGCAACTAGGTAGTTATGCAGGTCCTTTTAAACATTTGTCATGTAGAATCGGAAAAAGTACAAAAACATGAAGAAACAAAAAAGTATGGACGGCGCAGTGGTGCAGCGGTAGGGTTGTCACCCCTCAGCAGGAGGTTCTTCGGTTCGCTTTTCAGCTGGAGTGCCGTCTATGCGGAGTCTGCATGTCCTCCCAGCATTTGTGTGGGTTTTCTCTGGGTACTCCGGTTTCCTCCCATGTTGCAAAGACATGTCTCTGGAGCGTTTCTCCCCAGGGCTCCACTGAAAACTGGCTTTGTTCCAAGTCGAACTATCCCGGTAAACAAATGTTAAATAAAATAAAAAAATAAATAAATAAACCTTATCTGATACAGGTCTACTACATGTGCTTGAAACACGTTTGCTCAAGACATACGTCCTCACTGCCATTCGTTCATTTCAGCAAGTACTCAAACTCCCAGTAACTTGTTCCCCATAACACTAACTATCCCTATCATAACCCAGAATTTAACCCTAAAAACTCCTGCACAGTGCTTACCCCTAAAGTCTCCCATCTCCCTAAAAGTAAAATCCCTTCCCAGCCCTAACCCTAAAGTCCTGATCACTTCTTATACCTAAATTCTCCTTCTGCCTCCCATTTCAGATTGCTCCTTAAAGCTAAAATCCCCTTCCCCCTCACATCAGCAATCACTCCCTAAAACTAAAATCCTCTTCCTAAAGTCCCTACCACTTGCCTAAACCTGAATTCCCCTTCCCCCTCTGTAAACCTAAACTACAGATTGGTACCTAAACCTAAAATTCCCTTTCCCTCTCCTTTCCATGATTGCTGCCTAAACATAAAATCCCTTGCCCCCTCCCTAACCCTAACATCCCCATCACTCCCTCCATCTAAAATCTCTGCCCCTCCTCCCTAACCCTTATGTCTGCATTGAACTATCTGCCCCCTTTCCTAAACCTAACAGCACTGTCCCAGCTCCCCTTCCCCACTTAACAACCACTTGCTTTCATCTTCTATGATGCAAGCAGAGAGTGCAGTAGCTGCATGGCTGATTGTGTGGTAGCTGCATGGCTGAACTCATTTTCAAGTTCTAGCATGAACAGCCGCTTGGTCGAGGTAACAGCCATTCGAGTCCCTGGCTGAGAGTTAATGGAATTTGAGCAGTTGGAGGTTGAGTAGAACACCCATCTGATATATATATGTAAGTAAACAATATTAATAAAAAGAACAGGACTGATTTAATAGGCACGGCAACCGAATCAAAGTTAATTTTTTTTCTAGTCTGGTTAACAACACTTAGAATGCCTAATAAAAATCAATCCATTAAACTTCGATAGCTGACTAGAATTTCTGTTAACTAAATTGTACAGAGCTGTTCGCAACAATATTTTTTTACTTTGTTTGTTGCTGATGGTAAAATACTAACTGGGCACGACCTATATTCAGTAGAGGCCTGGAGAGGAAAAGCATACAAGGAAATAACACTTCTGCATATTATACATAAAATGTATGTAGATTTAGGTTATACTCTTTATATAAAGTCAGTTTTGTATAGGCACAGACACACTTTTTACAGATTGTATGTACAGTTATTCTTGTACATATACTGATGAAAACACACAAGCTACAGTGTAAAGGACTATATACAATTATAAACTTAAGAGAAAATACAAGTGAAATAAACTATTTTGATTCATCATACCTCTTTACAACGTGCACTTTGGAGTTTATGTTGTGATTTATTGAAGCTGCATAGATAATGTACTTAGTCATGAAAGTAAGCAGTATAGATAAAATAGGTTGGGGAAGGTGAGTGATAAAGGCAGAGGGAGAGTACGTGAAGGTGTAGTTGAGCAGAGTAGAGTGTAAAAGTATCTAGGGTTTGGAAATATAATCTACAAGAAAGACTTGAGCAATGAATATGACATGGGGTTAAGAAGAAGTGGAAGGTAAAAAAAAAAGGACAAGGGAGCAGATATAGAATAAGTGACCTTCATAATAATATTGTTCATGGGGACATATGAGAGGCATTTCTTTCTCCCTGTTGCCTGCTGACTACCAGGCTTCACTATGTTTCTGTCCTTCTTAATGGTGTTGGTGACTTTTATAATACTCCTCTATAACCAAAACCTGGAGAGCTTCAAAAAATAAATAGGCACCATTGTATTTCTGTGCAATCTGCACTCCCGAAATTGCTTTCCATCTATACAGCTGACTGACCACCTTAATCCATATGGTTTGTGTTCAGATAAACAGGATGGTTTCATATGCAGATTTACTATAACCATAACATTATATATGCAGCTCCCTCCAAAAATAGTTGCCCCAGGGTCACAACTCTAGAAAAGACAGAGTCCCAAGTAAGTAGGACGATTGGTGAAAACTTTTTTTAATAGCATGACATATGCCCGTTTTATCTGTGTGTCTACAGCTACAAACCCAAGTCTATAACTTCTGTGGTTCTGAAATTCCTTTTTTTTTCATTTAGAATGAAGAGGGCAGTGCAGCTGTGTGAGGTATTGACTGTAACATCTGCCATCACATGCTCAGTCACTTTTCTTCGCTCTGTAATGCTGGTACAAATTTTCATATTTTTCATGGTAATTTTATTGCTGCAAATTGGTTCAAGCAGTTTTATATGTTTAGTTTCTTATTTGTTGATTAATTTATTGACAAGGTACTTGCTTATATCCTTTATTCATTTTATTTACTTTTGTTTATGGACTAAGTACATTTATTTTCCAAAGCAAAATAGAAATGAGTTAGAAACTTTCTACAAACATAGGAAAGTTTTACTATGGCTATCCCAGTGCAGAGCTCACATAACATAAGTTCATGGAAACTGTCATAAGTTTAAGTAAAGCTAGTCACATCCACCATAACAGAATTAATGCATGTAGTATTTTTTTTTTTTAATTATTATTAAAAACAAAGCGGAAGGTATTGTTGTACTACACTTACCTTTAAAACATTAGAATCACTTAAGTTTTCATTGGAAGTCACAACATCTTTATTGCTTAAAGTACAGTTCTGTAAGTAAACCTCCCATAACACTAGTAGTTTGAATGATCACTGCTGCAGTAACCTTAGCTATATGGGTTGTATCCTGCCAAGGATATAACAGCCGGACAGCTTCCAAAGCTTCAGGGCACCTTCCACATGCCCAAATTATCTGGCAGCTCAAGCTGAGCTGACTAAAAAACAAATTTGGGCACCAAGCCCTTCAGAGCTTTCCTGCCAGCAGAGAGAGAGTGTGGCTGAGCACTGAAAGGATAAATGTAATATTTGGGATACAACTATAATCTGTAGTAATTTATTATTAAATCTCCTCTGGTTCTATTCATCATATACATGCCTTGGTTATTTTTTGACTAATTGTTACTGTATAATTTTAGACATTATGTACTTTAACTTTACTCTTTGTACAAGTGCCTTATTGTCTGGTCTGCTTCTAGCACTTTGACTACCAATTAGTGGATTAAGGCTGTTTCATGCCGCTTCCATTTCTTTTTTTGTTTTCTTAATTTTTTTTTTAATATTCATATTCATTGGTTTGTTAGAAAAAAAAACGCAAAAAAAATTAAATTAAAACCTTTCATGGGAAGGAAGGTGGGAAGAAGTGGAAGAAGAAGAATTTCAGGGCAATGCCTTAATTTATTAAATAAGTACTTTTCTGAGATGTCTCAGCAGGACCTTATCAAGCTCTTCACTAAATGTAAAACAAGTCCGAAAGTGATATAGTCAGAAGCATTAATATCGTCACCCTCCCTTTGCCTCTCAAATTCCTCTGCATACTCAATTTCTTTCCCTTCCAAAGCAAACGTTGGGGATGGGGAAAAGGGGTGTTTTTTGTCAGTTAGTTTATTTAGAGAAAGCATGAAAGCTGAATTATTTTTTATCAATATTTTTTAAAGTTTTGATCACCAAAGTCAAACAAACAAAGTCGTTTTGGATTATCACCTCATGTTTATCAGTGATTGTGTAAGCTGACTGTCATTTTAAGTTGTAATGGAAGCAGTTGCACTCAAGCTGTCAGACGGAGCATAAAGGCCACCTGAATGTTTAATTTTCAAAACTGTAGCACAAAGCTGTTGTACCCCTAGTAATTCTCCAACTGCACATTTGCCAGGGATGTGTTACCATCAAACTTTATACTAACATATATTCATTTAGGTGAACATGCAAAACCATAGCAATCAAGAATATGAAAACATATAAGGGCAGCTTGGTATAGCTACCTATCTGCGTACCTATGGAATAAGCTGCAACTCTTACTCACCCAGCAGATGTTTTCCCACCCATCAAGAAATTCATAAAACTCTTGGCTTAAACTTAAAAGACACACTTGAAGAAATATTAATTTTCTTGATATGTGAAACTTTGATGTAGTGATCAGCTGTGGACCTATGTAAATAGTTATTTGTTTGTCTTATGATTGATTTAAGCCCCACATAAATAACAACAAAATCATACCCCCTAGCTATAACATTCTTAGACAAGAGAGGATAACAAAATGAGGCAGAGGTGTTGCAATTATATATAAGGACTCTCTAAATGTTGAGGAACTGCAAGTAGATACCCCAGATCTAAATAACACTGAACTACTAGTCTCGTGCCTGAAAATCAACAATAAACATCTAATCTTACTAGCATTATACATCCCACCCAACAACAACCCATCTACCACAGAAAACCTACTCTCACGTGCATCTACTACATTTAGTCAAAAAACATTATAGTTAGAGATTTTAATACTGATGGGCAAACTTATTCCTCTGAAAACCCCTCCATTTACATAAACTTACATGGTTTCACCCAGCTGATATGTACACCCACTAAGGTTGACAAAAACAGCAACAAACATTCTATTCTCGACTGGACCCTGACGAATAAACCCTCAATTATTCACTCAGGTCGTTTCCCAGACAGCATAATTAACCACTTACTAACCTACTTTCCAAGGCACCGCAAATCTCACAGACAAACTACATCATACAAACAAGCATGTAATACAAAACAAATTATCCACAGATGCTTTTAAACAACTGCTGAAAAACTGCAAATAGTTCAATAAATACAGCAGTTGAATACTTCAACAGTAAATTTCTAGATATACTAAATACCCTGGCCCCATAAGGCAAATTAGATCTAAAACAAATTACTGTGTATGGCTCACAAAGAAAACCAAATGTCTACTAAAACAAAGATACAAAAGCTGGTACCAACATCAGGCCAACAAAACCAAAGCCACCCTTGATAACTACCATCACTTAAGAAATATTTGCAAAAAAAAAAAATCAAAACTGATAAACAGTACTACTCAAACATGCAGCACAAATATCAAAATACCCCACAACAATTCTGGTACTGTCAAACAACTTATACATCCAGGCCATACTTCCACACCATCACCAAATACCAATAACTCAGAAAAAAGTATAGCATCCCAGTTTAACTCCTTTTTCAAAAATTCTATACTCTCACTTACAAAAAAAAATAGTTTACAACAAATCACTCATCCTGTAGTCAATGACGCCCATACCACACTCTTACTCCAACCCATCCAAATAGGTAAAATAAATAAATTATTGAGCAAGCTAAAACCTACATCTCTTGCCGCCAACAAACTACCAAATGAATACCTCAAACTAGCTGACAATATCATCTGTTATCCAGTGTCGAGCAGCACGTACCTAAAATTTGGAAAATCACCTACATAATTCCTCTTCACAAAGGGGGCTCCTCATTAGAACTCTCCAAATACAGACCAATATCCCTACTAACCCCTCTTTCAAAAATTCTAAAATAATGCATTAACTCACAACTAATGCAACATCTACTAACTGATAAGCTCCTTGCCAGCTCACAACAGGGATTTTGGCCAGGCCATAGTACCACCACTGTCCTGCTTAACTTCACCAATACTGTAAACCAACTAAAAAGCAATGGTCAAATGGTCTGCTCAATATTTCTAGAGATGTCAAAGGCATTTGACACAGTGTGCCATGAGCAGCTCAAACAAGAGCTGGCATCCATTGACATATCTAAAAATGCCCTCTCATGGTTCCAGATCGCCAACAAGCAGTGAAGTGGCAAGATGATCTCTCTTCCCTGCTTTCTGTAACAGCAGGTGTTCCACAAGGCTCAGTACTTGGTCCACTACTCTTCTTAGTCCTCACCAATAATCTCCACACTGTAACTAACCATGCCACTATTATACAATATGCAGATGACTCCGCTGTCATCTGTGCCACACCCTTCCTGCCACAACTAAAATAAGTTACCCAAAGATCTTTCCTGGCCATGGAATCTTTCCTAAATATCAGCTCATTCTACACCCCCACAAAACCAAACTAATGCTATTCCCTAACAACTATCACAAAACACCCTCAACCAGGACTTTAAAATCACCTCATCCAATCACACAGTAATTGAACCAGTCTCGGAAACTAAGCTACTAGTTGCCACTATTGATGATAATTTAAAATTTGACAAGCATGTATCACTTGCAATCAAAAAAAGTCCACATTAATTTAGGTTCTCTTTATAGAATTAAGGCTTACTTAACCAACTCTTCCAGAAAAGCAGTTGTCAGACCCCACCTACTATCCACCCTTTTCTATGCCTCCTCTATTCTCATAAACATCAGGAAAACTGACTTAAGCAAACTTGAAACATGCTACCACAAGACAGCCAGATTTGCCACCAATCTGCCCCACAGAACCCATCACTGCCTTGCTCTAAAACAACTCAAATGGCTAGAACTTCCTAGTCTCTTATCCTTAAACCAGCTAACCCTACCCCACTCTTGTACACCTACCTGACAAATGCCCAGCCATACACAACCTAGTTTAAATATAATTCAACAACAGAATCCTGAGATCCTCCAACAAACTACTATTAAAAGTTACAAAATCCAACAGCAGCTTTGGAGACTCTCTTTATTCTAATAACATCTCTAAAGCATGGAAATCCATCCCTCAGAATATAATAATTATAACCAACCCCTACACAGTTCAAAAACCTGCTAAAGATCCATCTAAATGACAACAACGTACAAAACACACTCTCTAAAGCCAAGAATACAGCATCCATGGGACCAGATGACATCCCGGGCTGTGTACTACATGAACTACAATATGAACTGGCACCTCACCTAAGTGTCATGTTTAATCATAGCCTCACCTCAGGTTTCGTGCCCACTGAGTGGCGCAGAGCTACAGTTATCCCAATCCACAAGGGGGGATCCACCTTGGATCTCAGAAACTACCATCCCATCAGTCTGACAAGCCTTATCTGCAAGGCCATGGAGCGTATTATCATGGAACTTATAAACAAAGACATTGGCAACCTTCAAACACTGGACCCCACCCAGTTTGGGTTTGTGAAGGGCCGATCTTGTCTCCTGAACCTGATTGACTTCTTTGAATCAGTCTCCAGAGCCATGGACAAGAGTAAGGTGGTCCACACAGCCTATCTAGACCTTGCCAAGGCCTTTGACACCATCCCCCACTCTGGAATCATAGATAAACTTACTAAGTTGGGCATTAATCCCTATGTCACCCAATGGGTTGCTAAATGGCTTACTGATAGAACCCACACTGTAAAAGTAGCCGACTCCAAATCCAGCTCCAGACAAGTGACAAGTGGAGTACCTCAGGGTTCAGTCCTGGGGCCACTCTTGTTTGGCATCTACTTCTCTGAAGTACAGGTCAACACTAAGGGACTCTGGCTAACAAAGTTTGCAGATGACTCCATTATTGAATCCCCAAATGATGTGGATACTCTACAAAAGGGCCTTACAGAAACAGATGCTTGGTGCCAGAGCCATGGGCTCAAGCTCAATGCCAAGAAATGTATTGTTATCCCCTTTGGGAAAAAACATGTATCTATGAATTACCATATAGGTGGCAGTACACTAAACACAGAAAGTGTGATAAGAGACTTAGGAACACAGGTGGACAGTGGTCTCACGTTCGATAACCACATCGCCACAACAGTCAGGAAATCCTTCTATGTGGCACACCTCATCACGAAGGGCTTTTCATCCAGAAAAAAGGAGGTCATTGTCCCACTGTACTCATCCCTCATTAGACCCATTATAGAATACAATGCCCCATTTGGTATGTACCTCTCAAGACATCTGCAACAACTGGAAAGGCCTCAGAAATACCTCACTAAAAGAATCACAGGCCTAAAGCAGATGCCCTATGCTGACCGCCTTAAAAAACTCCAGCTATACTCTGTCGCATATCGTCTACTCAGAGGCGATCTCTGCTTAACATACAAGGCCATGTCAAACCCAGAGCTGTTGGACATGCTACACTTAAAGAAATCCCAATCCCTCAGAGCTACACGCTCCAGGGATCTAAACCTTGCCATCACAATAAACAAAACATGCTGGAGGGATAGGTTCCTGACCCAGAGACTCCCCAGACTCTGGAATAGATTGCCCATACATGTCAAGCAGAGTGCCTCTTTGGACCTCTTCAAGAGGAACCTTGACAATTGGATGGGAGAAAGGAAATTCACCCCAGGGATCACGTCAGTCGCCCTGCTAGACAGGGGTCCAGGAAAGTAAATAATGTGGGAAGAAATAGCCAGGGAATTGTTATGGCTAGGCTTGTATAGGTCCTAGGGCTGATAGCCTAGTACCAACCTATGAACCTATGAACTGGTTATGTTTTTTTCTCCTCACCAGGCTGAACTTACTTGACATTTCCCCATGTCTGCCCACCCCCTTGCTCTTTTTACACTTACTTCACTGATGTATTTATAACTTTTGACAAAATAATTATAGGTTATTGTAGGCAATTGGACAAACATTAGTGAATAGTAATTCCATTGTATGGTATGCTTTCTTTATGATCTGTATAATTTTTCTGATCTGTAAAATTTGGTACTGTTTTTTATGTGGAGCTTTTCTCCCCAGCCTCGACTGAAAATGGGCAAATAGCCCAGTTGGATTTCCCTGATAAACGAATGCTAAATAAATAAATACATTTGTTTATCTATTGTTTTAAAACCAAATAAAAAAATATTTTAAAAAAAAGGAAATGTGCTTTTTATCTGCCTCATACCTTCCTGAATATGATCACAGTGCAGAAAGTGGGGTTTAATATCTTGGATGCCTCTTCAGAAAAACTGCTTAAATCATCAGTCACCTTTTTGTGAGTTATCTTTAACTTTTTTGATACCCTTTAGGTTCTTAATGTTTGTGTTACCCCCCCCACCACCACATACATGTAATTCTTAGATTCTATCATTGTTCTGATTCTACAAACTCTTCAGAAGGCTGTTTTAATCAACTGCAGCCATTTCTATACACCAATACTTCTTTACATCTTTCCTAAGCTGTACATCTCATACATCTTCTCCTGTTCTTATGCATTTCCTTTTTGAAATATGGTACTTCCCTAGGCTGTGTTAGTTTCTTTCAGGAACTTGTAGGGTTCTATCACATCTCAGTTCTGCCATCAACTTTCAAGACTGTACATATTAAATTTTTCCAGACTGTCTTCATGTGACTTCTGGAGAAACCTTTGCAACATGCAGGTGTATGTAGGGACTGAAGATGATCTGGCATTGTGATGAAGGGTTGTCTGGGTTTGTGTGTGTGTGTGGGGGGGGCATTGATATCTGGCCAGGGAGTGGCCTCAACCTACAGCTATCAATGCTATGTCTGCTCCAAGGTCGTCATTTTGAAGACACACCTTGCAGGAGAATATTTAAAATTGTGTGAATATAGGGGCACAGGCATCCAGAGAAAAACAAAAACTCTTGTGATTTTGACAGGGAAACAGTAGTCAGCAAGTAACTGTTTAACCATATTGTGTGTCAGTAGGTTACTTGTCAAGTAATTTGTATATTACAACTTCCAGACCTTTGGCATTCTTTCTCTTTCCCAGTATGACCATCATCTTCCCATGTTATGACATATTCATTTTTCTGAACCTTCTTCTAGAAGCTCAATTTAATCTCCTTTTGAATACATTTTTGTTTAGTCTTCCCACACTTGGGATTATGTATTGGGATTCATATTTTACTATTCTGATATTATTAACACAGTGGGGTGGTGCATTGCTCTTAGTTATGTGAACTGCCTACAGTATTACCTAGAACTTAAAATATAGTGTACTGCAGATTCATTTGGTATAGCCCACCAAAATGGGTTTAATTCTAACAGCATTCACTTAGACTGTGTGACTGATCAAGCCTTCTAACTAGATGAAAACGTTTACATTATCTTAAAAAAAAAAAAAAAAACAATTTGTAACTGTTTTCTACCTAGTTAAAAACTATTGACTGTTCATTATTATGGACTCGCATGATTTAGCTTCAGTTTCTCAAGATCTGGATTGTTTCCTGCTCTGACCCACTGCCCTGGAAATCATATTTACATCTCATGAAGAAAAGGCCTATGATCACTGTTTTCTTTTTAGGCAATAAATGCAATAAAGAGAATAATAAAAAGTGTGCAGAATCCATTCTAATTCAATCAGAAGTTTTTGTGAAGCAACTTTTTTTATCGCAGCTGGAGTCCTACATAATTGGGTAAGCATGATATTGCACTTACATTGTTTCTAAAGATGATAAGAATGGTTATCACTCAGTATATAAGTACCTACCTTTCCATGTAGAGTCGTGGCACTTGCATCGCTTCTCCTCTCATGCATGGGAGAAATCAAAGTCCATTGGTTGATCTCGGGCTCATACCGCTCTGCTGTATTCAGGCGCACATGACCATCAGATCCCCCCATGGCATAAATGAAGTCATGCAGTACGGTCACGCTAACATAGCAGCGCTTCGAATGCATGGGAGAAACATCCTGCTGTGTCCTTTCCACAAGGTTGAAACGCTTGACACTGTTAAAGTAATTTTCACCATCAAATCCACCAATAACATACACATGTCCCTTTAGGTACACCACACCATGGTATGCACGAGGACATTCTATTTCCCATGTGATATCCACCCATACGTCAGCACGAACATCATAGCTTTCAATGGTATTTGTTGGGCTACTTCCACTCCATCCACCAGTAGCAAAGAGGAGTGCATGTGGAATCCGGGGTCTAATTAGCAAGTTCCTGAATTCTTGATATGAACTAATATTAAGCTCATACATGATTTTGAGGGTATTTCTGATAATAGTCTTGCATTCCTCATTGTCTTTTACATAGTCATTATTTTTGACATTGTTCATAAAATAATTAGCATTCATTTGTGACAATCTCACCTAAAATAATAATGGAAAATGGTTAAAATGGTTTCCGGCTAACAACTCTTCATTAAAATGTTTGCAGTTGTAAGTTTTTTCTGCTTCTTCCAAAGAGTTATCCATGCTGTGGATAAGACTTAGATAGAACTTACACTGTAAGTAAACATTTCCTGAATTTCATCACCGCATACATCATATAAACTAAAAACATCTAGAATATGCAAACTAGAAACAATTACCTTAGTGAAAATATGTATTTGTTTATTCATCATCCCTGTTAATCAGTAGTAGTAGTATTTGAACCTGTTTAATAAAGCAGCATTCTGTTTCTAGTCTTGCACCATACTTCAGTGCCACAACCTTCTCAGTATAAAAATATTTCCCAGAATATTTCTCATGCTTAGGGTCACAAAGTTGTTCAATGTGGTCCTGATGTTAATGAAAACATTCAGCCTGATACTCCAGATGCAGTTATAATTCATATGTGTGTATATAGCTATACTATATATCACATAATCATATGAAGGACACATAATACAGCTGCATACAGATTCAACCGGCAACCTGGGCCAGTATTGTGAACGTGCACCCTGCTCCCTCTGCTCTTCAAGCTAAGAGCAAAAATAAATAAATAAAACAGACCTTCCTTTTACTGGCACATCAACCAGGAGGTCAGATGCACAACACTGCCCCCCCACCCCCAGCCCCAGCCATCGCCAGCCCTTCAGGTCCCATTTTTTTGCCTTGGCCCCAAAGCTTATGCTTTAGTTATAAAAATTCTCCTTTTCAGACTATGGCATACTGCTTGCTACTAATGTGGCAGACATTTGCTACAGTTTATACCCTGCCTGCATGGAGCGCTACAGCACTCAGGTTGTGCTCAGATTTTAGGTGTCCAGAATGGGAACGGTCCCCTTGGCTCTAGGGACTTTTGTTAAAGCTCCTAATTTTTTTTTTTTTTAGAAAAGGGGTTGATGTTAGCTATCGGTACCAGAGGAGCATTCCTGTAGAGACAGACTAGTCCCCCTCACTATGTAGATGTGTTCTCCTGGTTCAGGTTTGGATGAGGTAGCCATGCTTTTCTGTATGAAGATTCTTTGCTGACCCCCCCCCCACCCCACCCGTACTGCTAAGGAGTCACTTCCCTAGAGTTAGGCATCTCAGGAAGGTGCATCTCAGAGCTACAGGCCTCATCTTCATTTCTGCTTTATGTATTGTGAAGGTGCTGTTGTAGTAAAATTCACTGGTTTGTAAAGGATTATTGTTCCATGTGTCATTCAACCCTGATTGCTGCTTTTAGAAGCATTTTAAGTCCCTTTGCAATTTCTGGGGTGGGGGTGTTCTTTTAGAATAATGCCAATTTTGTTTCTTGTTCCCATAGTGCCTCCCTTAATGATAATTGTGTTCATTGATTAAGTCTTTTTACCTTTTATGCATTACAAATTAAAATGCATCGTCTGGTCTGGGTCATCCTTCAGGGCTGTGTCTTTAGGTGGATGGGTGGGTTCATATAGAAGCTACACTTAGGAAGATTTCTTCTGGGGCTCTGTCTTGTAGACAGACCAGTAAAAATAAGTCATATGTGCTACTATCCATAATGCTGTGTCTATAAGAAAATGAGTCCACGGCACTTCTTGCCTACCTCTTTTTGTAGTTGTACAGTGCCATGTCTTGCTACTCTGGTATAATTGGAGATGTTTTCTGTTATACTGTAGGGGATAAAAAAGGGATCTTTGTAGAAGGACCAGCTAAGGAGACAGGCTGACGATAGCCTGGAGAATGTGGCTAATGGCAAGCAATTAGGTGTGCTGAGTGGTCCTGTTGCTAGGAGCACAGTTCTCATCACAGGCCATGTATTATTATATATATATATATATTATTGCCTAAGACCAGTCTACAACCAAATGAAAGGTTATTTCAAGCACAAAAAGTGAAATTGGCCAGCCTTAAAATGGTCTAGAAGGGCAGCTACCTAGTACTTACCTATGAACCTATGAACCTATAAACCTTTGAACAAGGAGACTGAAAAACATTTCTGTATGAATATGGCAGCTCCACTAATGGACACTTTATGGTATAAGGAATTAAGATATACTAGTCATGCATTCAATAGCAAGATATAATGAATAAATATATAGTTATCCCTTTAGTCTTAGGGTGGCATTTTCCTTTAATATTCAGTAAGTGATGTAGGTTATCATTAAAAGCAGTAAAAAGTCGAATATTCATGTGACTGAGTTGATAAAATATACAGTTATAAAGATTTACCTTGGTAAGCAGAATAGGAAGACATTTCTTCCTGTCTTGTGGGTCATAAGATATCCACTTTATGATGGCTTCAAATACCACTTCCTCCTTTTTCACATTTAGCTCATCATTCTCAATTATTTCTTCAAATTCCAAAGCTGAGAGCTGGAGAAACTCAATGGAAACTTTTGTCATCTCTTCGAAGTTGTGAAGAATGAAAAGGCTAGCCTTTTGTGTCAGCTCAGGGCAGTAGTAACAGTCTGCAAACTTTTTGATTCCAATGCAGTTTTCTAAGCAGAGCTGAGACTCAAGAAAGTCACAGCAAGCTGTCACAATGCCTAACACATCAAACCGATCAGCTGCAACCAGAAGCTCTTCCACATTGTCGACAGTGACGGGTACTGTCCTAGTATAAGCATACTCTATGATCAACTGCATCATGTCTGCAGAAACACCAGAAATGCTGTATACCTTCTCTTCTGCTTTGCTCCAAGCACTAGTGAACAATGCCCTGTCAAAGACAAGAAACGTGATTGGCTGCTAGTAAGCAAGACAAAATATTGGTATCTTTCAAGTTTCACCTTAATAAACACACAATATGAATATGATGCATGTTATTAATGATGATGTTTCTGGTTATCCAAATGTTCAAAAAGATCACTGAACAAATATTAACAAATTCTGGTCTCTAGTATTGTCTTATGATATCATGTCCTTTTATGTTTTTCTTTAGATTCCTAATTTGTTTAACCCTGTTTCTGTAGTATGTCCTAACACAGTATTTATCTCATTCTTTACTTTCTTAATTTGCTTAAACTTGTTTTTGTAGTATGTCCTGACACGGTATTCTGTCTGTATTATGATCATTTATTTCCCTTCACTATCCTCATATTGCTGGCGATGTTGGATCTGGAGCACTGCCCTGGTTGCACGACAAAAAGACAAGTTCAGAAAAAGAAATATAGCATGAGAAAGCCAACAGTAATAAGAGACTTAAACTATGCTAACAATACCATCCCCCCAGGTTAGTGTCACATATGTCACATCTACAGAACCACCTTCTGCCCATCTATAGGTGATAGTACTGCTAAATATATTATGGGAAGAATATTAATATCAGAATAAAGTGCTTTTGTACTTTGAATTCATGTATAAATGCACATTTTCCAAATACAGAACATGTTTTGTGAATTAGCTTGGGATAAGTCAATTACTAATATATATACCAATATATATATATGAAGCTACTGATGTTTGTTTTCTTTTGAAAATACAGAACTGTGTGAGTGGGATAGAGCATTCATTATCTTCTATTATTATTATTATTATTATTATTATTATGTCTTTGTTTACTGGGCAAGTCAAACTGGGTAATACTCATTTTCATCCGTGGCCTGGGGAGAAAAGCTACATTTGCTTGCATTGCATCACACTAAGTTCCAGTTAAACTCAGAGTAGTTACATTTCTATTTCTATTTATACAGATACAGTAGTTACGTTTATATATTTTAAGATTTTACAGAGGTAACAGTTACTAAAGAGAAAGTCCATGTGTAATTTAGTGGATTGAACAGGCAGCAGTTATGTATACAATTGTTCTCTCATTTCAGTGAGAGGTTGAGAATATTCTGTTTAAGGAGAGTATTTGGAGAGTATTAGATGGTGAGCACAAAGTCTTAACCTGGTGATGAGCGTGTGCAGGACCAGAACTGCTTAACATGTTTTTTAAAAAATGGTTTAAAACTATTGTTTGTCAGATAGTTTTATTTGTGTGGGGATACTATTCCAGAGTTTAGCAATATACTGGGAGTAGAGTGGGTCTCCAGCAACATTATTAGACTTACTTGTGAGTAGTAAGAATTTGTTACTAGAACAGAGGTCTCTTGTTGGACAGTAGGGCAGTAATACATTTTGTAGAGCAGGGCATTTTTCTGGGATGATGAATGAGTTTGTGTACAGTAGTTAGTTGTGAATATGTTAGCTAGTTGTGTAGTTCAAGCCAGTTTAGTTGCTTTAAGCTATGACAATGGTGGGTCTTATGAGGGAGATTGGTGGCAAATTTAGTTATTTTATTGTAGCAGGAGGCAAGTTGCTTTCAGTATTACGTTTGTTAGGATAGGAGTGGAGTACAAGAGAGTTGACAAGTTTTTCTTGCAGTATCTGTATGATGATGATGATGATCTGTAAGAAATCCAATGATCCTATAAAGGGAGCGTAGTTTCTGGTGTGTACATTTAATGGCATGCAGCATATGCTGGTCATGTTGGAGATTGTCATCTATTATAATGCCTACAAGTTTACTACAAGTTACAGTTGCAATGATTGTATTATTTGCTGGCTTAATGGTAAAGGATTGCTTTGGATTTTGACAACTTTTTGAGATAAAATGCATTAACTTAGTTTTCTTGAGGTTGAATAGGAGGTTTGATTATTTGAGCCAGGTTCTACAGAAGAGAAAGATTTTTGGGTAATGTCTTGGAGCTTATTTATTGTTGAGGTCACACATATTAATGTTGAGTCATCTGCATACTGAACATATACTAGCATGGTGAGTGGAGGTGTGGAGGTTATTAGTAAATATATTAAATAGGGGAGGACCCAAGATAGAGCCCTGAGGGACACCTGTAGTAACTGGTTGAAAGGATGAGTAGGTTTGTGGATGAAGATAGAGCCCTGAGGGACACCTGTAGTAACTGGTTAAAAGGATGAGTAGGTTTATTGCCATTTAACCCAATCACCAGCAAAGGACAAGAAAAACACCACAGAATGGCACAAAATCCACACTTTATTCCAAGTTTAGCATTATATAAAACACATACCATATCAACATCTGAAAGTTTAAAAACATGAATTACATACTTCCATAAAAACAATGTCATAACTTTAAAAAAGAAAGTAATGATTTAAACTTACTACCCTAACATGTTGTGCAGTTTTTAAATACTAGAGATGCTAATCATCTCATTTAAACCTGGATACTGAGATGCATTTAAAAACAATTGCCACCTCAGTTCCAGTACATCTAGATGTACATTCAAAATTCTACCCTGCTCATCCTTGAGTAATTGCTGAATCACCAAAAACAGGCACTTGCAGGAATGTCATGGACACCAGTTCAAGTTTTTGGTGATAGGTATAAATGAGATGATTAGCATCTCTAGTATTTTAAACATTCAGGTGTTGATATGGCATGTGTTTCATATAACATTTATTTTTTCTTTTTTATCCGAATGCATGAATTGGTTTATGTAAATTGCTCAAATTGTTTTAATTGTTTAATTGGGGTGGATTTATAAGTGACTGGGTGTGTTCTTTGGTTTACTGTTCTGAAGAAGTCCCTCGAGTGGGGAAGAAAGTGCTAAACTTGGAATAAAGTGTGGATTTTGTGCCATTCTGTGGTGTTTTTCCTGTCCTTTGCTGGTGTTTGGATTACTTGGTTTTTGAATTTTATTCATGGTGTTGCCATTTAATGGCTTGTTGCCTTCCAGATAAGTAATTAAGAAACCACAATAAGGAGTATTGTGAAAGTTCTACTGAGGAGAGATGAATGATTAGTTGCTGGCACAAGACAGTATCAAATATCTTTGACAAGTCGAAGAACATGGTAGACACGACCAGACCATTCTTTCTATGTTGGTTTTTTATATTGGTAAAATGTAGTAGAGCAGTAGTGGTGCTGTGCTGGGGCCTAAAGCCATGTTCTGTTTCTGAGAGCAGGTTATTTAAGGTTAGATATTGCAACAGTTGCATATGGATGCATTTCTCTAATATTGTGGAGAAGGGGAGTAAATCACTTTTGGTCTGTACCTATTAAACTCTCTAGATGTGCCAACTATGTGTAGTGGTATGATGTAGGATTTTTTTCCATGGTGATGGGACATATTTTTCTGCAATAGACCTATTAATTAGTATGGGCAAAGAAAAGGCTATGACATCTGCGGCCAGTTTTAGGTAGTCTGATGGTAGCTGGTCTACAGCTACAGAAGTAGTTTCTAGTTTAATGAGCAATTCCATTATGAGTGAAATGGATACTGAACTAAAACTGAAGAGCTGTGGGTGGTTTTGGTTGGACAGTGGTAGAGAAAGGGGGTCAGATCTGTATTAGTATCTTAGAGAGATAATATTGATTGTATAAAGTAGAAATTAAACTGTGGGGATAGGCTGTTGTATTGTCTGTTTTTGGAGAGGGAGTGTTGGTCTTGTAGGGTGGAGTAGTTTATTTAGTGATGACTAAAAAAGTTGTTTTGATGTTTATCTTGTAAGTCAGTATAGTATGTTTGCTTGTCCTGTTTGACATGGAGTTTTGCAAGATTTCTAAGATGTCTAAATTGCTGGAAGGCATTTTGGATTCTATTTTTATACCAATTTTGCCAGGCTTTATCCCTTTTTACTATGAGTTTTTTGTTTCTTTTGTTAGCCATGGTGCGGGGTTGGACTTCACTATTTTATTACATACTGGTACTAAACTACTTAAGGTCTATAAGAATACATTATTAAAATGTTCTACAGCAATATCTAGTGGCATTGTTCCAAGTACATTCCAGTTATATTGTTTTAATGTTTCATTGAAAATATTTTTGCTGAAATTGGTTGTATTTCATATTTGATTATAAATAATATGTTTATCTAGGTTATTGTAAGTTCTAATAGCGTATATTGGTATGTGGTCATCCATGCTGAGAGGCAGCCTACGCTTGTCAGTTTGTCTGGTTTGATTGTAAGAATCCAGTCTAATGTTGAGTGTCTTCCTGAACTTTTATTGATTCTAGTGGGTGTGGTTATTAATTATTTGAAGTTGTATAAGCTTATGGATTCAGTGGGAATAGTGGATGAACAGCTAGTCTATATTTAAATATTATAGTGTCATAGTTAATTTGTTTGGATATCCAGTACAGTATGTTTTCAGGAGTATCAATGTTATTCCCCTGGTGATATATAAATTACTGTTAAGCATATAGTTTTCTTATTGTTGATTTTTAGCAGTGTTATTAGAAGCTCAGCATTGTTAAATTTGGGTATTTCCTGTGCGAGTAAGGTGAAGGTTATGAATTTTTATAGATGATTGCTACACCACCTGCACACTTGTTTTTTGTCATACCAGAGTATATTGTATCCTGGGGGGGGGGGTCTCATTATCCTTTATTTCTTTTTATAACCAGATTTCGGTAGCTCTGACTAAATCAGGAGTGTATGTGGCAAGGTAGGATGTATGTGATGGATTTTATTGCACCTGCTTCTTAGGTTCATATTTAGTAAGTTGAGTTTGGATTTGTTGTTTGTTGAGATATATTACGTGGGTTCTACCTGACTTAGTCGACAGTGCAGAAGATCGACAACGGAATCCGGAGCTCCAGAAGATCGACAATGAAGAAGACCGACGCGAATCGCGAGTGCCAGAACATCGACAATGCAGAAGACCGACACGACAGATGACAACACCGACGCCGAGGATGCCGACATGGGAAAAGGCTGTGTGAGTATGCGGTAGTGACGGACGTTAGGGTGCGAGTCAGGTAAGTGTGGATATTGACGGTCTGTGGGGATAGGGGTGGGTTAAGTGAGTTAGGGTTAGGGAGCGATAGGGGTGGGTTAAGTGAGTTAGGGTTAGGGAGCGATAGGGGTGGGTTAAGTGAGTTAGGGTTAGGGAGCGGGTTAGGTAAGTGTGTGGTAGGGATAGACTTTGGGATAGGGGCAGGTTAAGTGAGTTAGGGTTAGGGAGCGGGTTAGGTACGTGTGCAATAGTGACGGACCTTAGGGTTAGGGTAAGGTTTAGTGTGGGTTTGTAAGGATTATGGTGTGCTTGTGTTGTGTGTGTGGTTTGTGGAATGGGGATGTGTTTTGTTTTTTATTGTTGTTATTGTGGTGTGTGCAGTGTATGGGGTTTCGTGTTTGTGTACCGTCGGTTATTACATTGTCGGGTATGTGAGGTTTCGTGTTAATGGACCGTCGATTATGTGGTGTCGGTGATGTTGTTGTCGGTGTTGTGTGGTTTCGACTATGTCAGGTAGAACCATTACGTGACGGGTTTATTTTGGGGTTGGAAGTGATGATCTCATGAACAGTGGGACCTGGGTTGGGATGAATTATCTCCTCTATTTTTTGAATTGATATTTTACAGAGGTACATGCATGGCCAGTTATATTTTAGTCTTGGTTTGGTATCTGATCATAAATTTGATTTGAATACTTAGTTTTGAAATATGTATAGATAAATAAACCAGATGTGATTTGTTTGTAGAGACAGGGTGTTATGGAGAAAGGCAGGCTGAGTAGATGGTGATATTCTTTCTGAGGATTGGTTGAAGTCCTACGTATTTGAAGGAGGTGTATTTCGTAATTGGTGATGAAGGCTAGTAGAGTGATGAGGAATAGTAAAACCATCTGCGTTAGGGGCATACTTATAACTTGGCTTTTATCTTTGTTGTAAATTAGGATTAGAAAATGTAAGGAGGGTACTGGGTCAGTTGTAGAGATGTATTGTGATAGTTATAGGGGGCAAGAAGTAAGACAGTTTGAGAGAGAGTCAGGTGGTAGACTAGAGTGGGTATTACTATTGGCGGTAATTCTAGTGATTGTTTTTCTTCTGGAGGGAACTGATGTTGTTGATTTGAGGAATATGTAGGTGATACTATGGAAGTATAACTGTAGAGAAAGAGGGGGTGAGTGGGAATTGGTGGTAGGGTAGAGGAGTGATGTGAACCTGAGCATTAGTGAATGAGGCAGTTAAAAACTTGGCAAAGAGACAGAGAAAAACAATCAGTGACTGAACTTAAACAGCCACAAATCTGAGAGAGACAAGTAAAAGTGCAGTTTAAAAGGCCTCTGTGCTCATAGATGAATGTCTTGATTTTATTGCTCTAGCACACAGTTTTAGTAGGAGAGTTAGTCCAGTATCACTTTGACCTGACTGATGATGATAAATAACAGTAAAAAATTGTACTTGACTGTTTGAACAACTGTGTAATAGTAAGGCGGTTTCTATGGACTTTGAAATGCAAAGTCCAAAGACTACCCTCACCCCTACAGATCAACAAAACAATGAGAAAAAGTAAGCCAGAATGCAGGACTGTAGGTCTGGAAAAACACTAGCTCAGAACTGAAAGTGGATGCACAAACATCTGGGGCAAAGGAGAAAAATAAATTAAGGAAGGGGGACAGTGGACTGCTAAAAACAGTCAATGGAGCACACTTCAAGGAGAAAGTGCCAGTGGGACTGCTGTGGTCTAAGAAAATGGAGCTATTATAATGGACTAAGTTCTTTGTTTTAGGCTGCCATAATATTTATAATTTACATACAAATATAGTCCATAGACTGGTGTTCAAACTGCAGACTTCACTGTTGCATACATATCAATTTGCTTGCAGGGACACTTCTATAAAAATAAAAATTAAACAATAAATAGAGAGGTGAGGGCACTGAATCAGTGTTGACTGATCACAAATACTAGCTTAAAGCTGAAAGTGGTTAAATAACTGTCCCAGGCAAGAAGAAATAAGAACAGAAGGGGAGAGACCAAGGGTGACTTCCTTGAAGACATGCAGTTCCACTGAAGAAAGACAGGAGGATATAAATAATGGGAGTAGCAAGTCTGGAGGAAGTGAAGGAAAAATAAGAGAAAGAAATAGTTTGAGTAGGATCAGTATGAAGAAATGTCAGTGTCTGCCAGGAGGTAGAGCATGAAGGCTGACCATCAGGATGTCTGTGGATGAGGGTTTACAGACTATAACGCTATTGTGTACAAACTACGACAACATTTATATTTATACTGAGAGCTTGTGACCAGACTCCGAGATCTTGCAGTATAAACTGCAAGAGAAAATTAAAAAAGTAAAACTTCAAATATAACCGGATTAATTGATGTAACTGGGGGTCCTTCTCAGTCTCTGCATCTCCAATGTACCATTTAACCCACCACAGACTTAGGACAGCCAGAGGCCCACACCCACTGGCAGATAGGTTATTTTCTGTAGTGGTTTGGGGCTGGAGATGAGATGAGAGCTTCCACACAATCATTAGTGCTGCTCTCAGGGCTGTTGTTCTAATAAGCCATAATGTTGCTGTGTGTGTGTGTGTGTGTGTGTGTGTGTGTGTGTGTGTGTGTGTGTGTGTGTGTGTGTGTGCGCGCCAGCTCACACAATGGGATGGCATGCAATATAGAGGATTATGATTGGGTCACTTATCTTAATGAGCTTATTATGTGTTTGAGAAATGGATGACAAGAAATTCATTTCAAGAACAGAGATTTGATCATAATTCTTTGCAGTCCATAGAGATTTATCTTCTCCGTGTACTACTAGTTAATGAAAAATTACACAAAACAATTATGATGTGTTGTAACAGCTTTGAAAGCTGTTAAAGCAGTGGGGAAGTGATTGATGTCGTATATATTTGCTGTGTAATGGAAGCAGTTACACCAAACTACTGTGCATACTTTAGCAGACAACAGGCAAAAACAGGAGTTGAAACAAAGCCATTTCATCCCATGTTGCTACTGCTTTCTGGCCAGCAATGACTGTTTTTAGTGCAGACTCAATGTTAACAGTGCCTTGGCAGTGCTTCAAAATCCTTTTAAGTGCGGTTAAGGTCAGGTCTTTCTCTGCAGTAGCACTTAACCAGGATATTATTTAACTATTTTGTAGTATACTCATGGCACTCCATGCACTACAAGCAGATGTAAGGGCTGTCTATGCCTCTGTAGTGATGTAACGTCAGAAGTCCTGCCCTTTTAAGTAACTGCTGCTGCTCATTTCTGATCTTCAGCAGGGGTGATGTAACATCAGAAGCCCTGCCCTTTTAAGTAACTGCTGCTGCTTGTTTCTGATCTTCAGCAGGGGTGACGTAACGTCAGAAGCCCTGCCCTTTTAAGTAACTGCTGCTGCTCATTTCTGATCTTCAGCAGGGGTGACGTAACGTCAGAAGCCCTGCCCTTTTAAGTAACTGCTGCTGCTTGTTTCTGATCTTCAGCAGGGGTGACGTAACGTCAGAAGCCCTGCCCTTTTAAGTAACTGCTGCTGCTCATTTCTGATCTTCAGCAGGGGTGATGTAACATCAGAAGCCCTGCCCTTTTAAGTAACTGCTGCTGCTCGTTTCTGATCTTCAGCAGGGGTGATGTAACATCAGAAGCCCTGCACTTTTAAGTAACTGCTGCTGCTCATTTCTGATCTTCAGCAGGGGTGATGTAACATCAGAAGCCCTGCACTTTTAAGTAACTGCTGCTGCTCATTTCTGATCTTCAGCAGGGGTGATGTAACATCAGAAGCCCTGCACTTTTAAGTAACTGCTGCTGCTCATTTCTGATCTTCAGCAGGGGTGATGTAACATCAGAAGCCCTGCACTTTTAAGTAACTGCTGCTGCTCGTTTCTGATCTTCAGCAGGGGTGACATAACGTCAGAAGTCCTGCCCTTTTAAGTAACTGCTGCTGCTCATTTCTGATCTTCAGCAGGGGTGACGTAACATCAGAAGTCCTGCCCTTTTAAGTAACTGCTGCTGCTCATTTCTGATCTTCAGCAGGGGTGACGTAACGTCAGAAGTCCTGCCCTTTTAAGTAACTGCTGCTGCTCATTTCTGATCTTCAGCAGGGGTGACGTAATGTCAGAAGTCCTGCCCTTTTAAGTAACTGCTGCTGCTCGTTTCTGATCTTCAGCAGGGGTGACATAATGTCAGAAGTCCTGCTGCTGCTCATTTCTGATCTTCAGCAGGGGTGACGTAACATCAGAAGTCCTGCCCTTTTAAGTAACTGCTGCTGCTCATTTCTGATCTTCAGCAGGGGTGACGTAACGTCAGAAGTCCTGCCCTTTTAAGTAACTGCTGCTGCTCATTTCTGATCTTCAGCAGGACACTCTCCTAACTCAAGTTTTCAGCCATCCTCCCTGAGAACAGTGAATGGGCTCAATATTATCGTTTTCTAGAGGAAGGCAAGCCTGGGATTTCTGAAGAAGAGCTGAGTCAGAGCCGAGCCAAGTGTCTGTCTTGGCTCTTAGCCCATTAAGGGCTGAGCCAGAACCAAGAAAGTGTAATAACTGTATCATTTACAGTGTTTAAGATTGTTATAAAACTGTCATGGAGTAATAAAATCACTAAATCCTATTTTACCCATAGTAGTTTCAGTGTAGGACTATGCTGAATTTTACCAAATTGGGCCTATCTAAACAATCCTGTGTTGATTTGTCATTGATTGTGCAGCTGTCTTGTAAGAGAAGATTTAGTTTGATTTATCTTTTATTTTTTTTACCACTGTTTTTCAGTTTGTATGAAGGAAGGGATAGCTTGTAGACAGGAAGATTGTTGGTTTGTAAGTTATTAATCTTTACTGTTAAAAAGACGTGCAAGTGTAATTGATAGTGATAGTAAAGAAATTCCAGATTCTGTGTGACTTTCACAACTGGTATAGTCAGAGCAACAGCTTTATTCTACTTAATTTTATATTTAGTTGTATATTGTTTGAGTTTTCTCATGGAAGTTGATTTAAACTCTATGAATTCTGGGGTAAATGATTTTGATTATCCTTTTCTTTTACAATTCTTTGTTCATTTGCAGCCAAAAGTGGATTTCTTAAATGACTATGCCATTAATGATTTACTAAAGCATAAGTATCTTGTAGTTTAATTTCTCCAAGTCTTTTGGGTTTCAATACCTTGACAGGAATGGATCCAATTCCTACGTCAAAGTATGATTAAAGTTCATAAAATTTGTATTGTTTCAATCTTCTATGTTATACAAAAGCGTTCTTCGCACCACCCCTATCTTGAGCAGTGTACTAAATGTTCTGTATATTTAAGGGTAACATTACTAAATGTTCTGTATATTTAAAGGTAACATTTGATAACACTAGTGATCTACTTCCTCACGTCAACAGTTGGATGATTTGCTATTAGAAATCTAGACTTGCTGATGACGATTTCAGTTTTGCAACTGGCACAGCTTGGAGAACTGTCATTGCATAGATTAATGACTGGACACTGGACTAATGAGATAATTGTTAGGCAAAGAGCAACTAGAACACAGTTAGGAAAGGAAGTGTCTATTGTCAGTAAAGATCACTCTACTCCTATTGAAAAAGATAATACCACTGACAACATTGGAATTCTGGATACAAGTATTCAGCAATCTGAGGATTCAGGGAATTAAGAAGAAAATAAAAAAGGAAGGAAGAACTTTGCAACAAATAAGGAAGAAAGAGAAACTGATTCATCTCTACAACGCAAAAAAATACATACTAAAAAGAACATTGTTTTGTAATGTAACACACAGATTACAGGAAATGATTACGTGTTTGTACCAAAAACCTTCAGTGTAGAAAAAAAGGCATAATTTATTTTCCAAAAAAGAAGGTATAACAAAGAGGCAGGGGGCAGGCGATAAGGAAGGAATCAAAACGAACTTGGAAGGACTGAATAAAACATAACTGTAAGAAAAAAACAGATGAAAGACTGAATTTGACAACATGGCTCAAGATGTGGATGTACAAAGCCAGCTGGATGAGAATTGTATGTCTTTATTCATTTATTTATTTGTTTATCGCTGTTGCGCACTGATCAATACTGACCAATCTCTGGCTCAGCGTGCAAATGTAACAAGCAATGAAAAGAGTGAGATTAATAAGACTGATGGTGATGAAGATCATTCCTTTCTAACAACTGATAGAGCAGCTATTACTGAATTAGAAGTTGGAGATTCTTCAGAGCTGGTCAGCAAAGATATTCTTGAACTGGAGATTCAATTATTAGGGGAACTGCTACTTACATTTTCAGAGAAGATAATGAATACTGAATAGTGTTATGCTTGCCAGGAGCAAAAACAGAGGATATGCTAAAGACTTTAGAATGCCCTAATGTAAGGAAGTATGGATCTGTTTTTATTCATATTGGTACAAATTATGTCATCCACAAGGACTCTCTGACTGTTAGTAGGGAAGTTGCCACCCTCTTAGATGGCATAGCTTGTACAGGTCCTGGGACATATTTTTCAAATATAGAAAGGAGAGTCAGGTCACTGTCAATAAAAAGACTTTTTGGGTAAACACCTACATGAAAACAATGCCCCATATTAAAAAATGGAAATATGTAGGGCATCTGAGCCTAATTTTGGGCACACATGTTTAGACATGATGGCGTACACTTTGTCAATATCAGGAAGATAATTTTTGCAGCAGATATTTTGCAATATTTGGCAAACATGAGGCAAGATGTTTGCCAGGTCAAAAATTTAACCATTCACAGATAACATTTGATGCATGTCTGATGGTTATTAATGCTAGGACCATTAATAATATTTTTTTTTATTGGAAAGTCTGCTACGTTCCCATAAGACTGATGTTGTTATTGTTCGAGAAACATGGTTAAAGGAACAATGTGTGAAAACCAGTTTTGTCAGGGTATGAATGTTTGTTTTTACTGTAATAGACAAGCTAACAAAAAATCAGGTGGATGTGTTATGATGGGGATTAAAGACTGTTATGACACCTGTGATTACTACATGTTTAATGATAATACCAGTACTGTAGATTGTGTAACTGTGGCAATAACGAGAACTCTGGAACATATGACAATTGTTGGAGTGTATAGACCATCAAAGAGAAGTGCTGATGAGCTAGAAGAATTGATACAGTTCTTGCATGAAGCACAGGAGGGAAGAATAATAGTGGCTGGGGACTTAAATTTACCAGAAACAGACTGGAATAATATTGATTCAACAGCATTAGTAAGGAAAATATTCATAAAGTACGTTCAGGAGCAACAATTACTTCAGATTGTAAAGAAGCCTACCAGGGAACAGAACATACTAGATGCTGTTTGTGTTCCTAAATAAATTACCTTTACTTCATATAACATTTTGCTACTGTTGACATGCAGTGATCATGGTGTTATAAAGGTTAATTTCTTGCTAGATAATTCTGCCAAACTGAAACCTATACCAAATGCACAGAAGATTAATAACAGATTATGTGGAAGCAAAATAGTCACTTTGTAAAATTAATTGAAGTGATGCGTTCAGTGGAAAAGCTGCAGAAGGAATGTGGAAAGTTATGAAAGTGGAACTGTTTGAATGCAAAAAAAAAAAATATTTAACATCAGGATCTAAGCACACTACATCATGAGGATATATTTTCATAAGAACAAGATACTTGATTGAGGTGAAAATGAAAAAAATATAAGAAATGGAAAGCAGGCTGAACTATGACTTTGAAAACTAAAACAAGCTGGGCAGGCAAATTAAACACAGTGTGGGACAATATCAAGTAAATTCATATAAAGATGTTGAGCATAACAGGAAATTATTTTATATATACATATTATGTAGTGGGAGTAAAGACATACAAACCGATACACTGTTTGTAGATTCTAAAATGTATTCTGATATGCAACAGATTATAGATATATTTACAAAATCTTATACAAAGCAGTTTAGCTCCATAAAGAGGGTGATAAATTGTCCTACTGGCATGCAAGTAACTCAGATACTGAAATCAAATTCATTAAAGTGAAAAAGAACTATGCAAACTGGATTCAAACAAAGCACAGGGAGAAGATGAAATTTAGTAATAATGACATAAGAACAATTAAGCATGAGCTTACAATACCATTATATCTGATATTTACTAGGTTGTATAAATATGAGGAGATTCTTCATGACTGGTGGCATGCATTTGTTTAAACTTGTCTTTAAGAAAAAGGGAAATCTGACAAACCCAGAGTCATACAGACCCATAAGTTTCCTTTCTTGTTGTGGAAACATAATGGAAAAGGTTATTATTGGATACATTATTGTCAGAACTGGAAAGGCTGGGACCTGAAACCATATATCAGCATGCATTTGTTGAAAATATATTACCACCTGTAACATGAGGCTCTATAACAATATAATAACAACTAAAAATATAGATTTAACTTCAGCATTTGATAGGGTCATACACAAAACACCGATCAGCAAATTAGAACAACTAGGTATTGATGTACACTCGATAAGATGGATAGCTGCATGACTTACAAATATGACATGGCAAGTATCATTCAGCAATTGGACAGGTGAAATTCGAGGTTACAATCAGGGTGTACGTCAGGGCTATATCCTAGGCCCATACTTGTTTAGACTGCATCTTTCAGATCCATCTTTTTCATCTGAGGTGTTTTAAAGTCTGTATGCAGATGACTTGAAAATGGGTAAACTGATTACATGTGTTACAGATAGGACACATTTGCAAAAGAACTTGACTAAGTTTGGGTCTAGGAGAATAACATGCTGATAAATTCATCAAAAACTAAGTATATGAGATTTGGGAGACATAAATTGAAAGGTGAATACTTAATACAGCACACAGTGATTGAAACTGTAGACTCATTTAACGACCTAGGTATATGGGTAGATGATACCTCTCAACTGTCCAGATTTTCGCAGAATGTCCAGAGTTTTGCCTCATATTTGTGGTGTGTTCCTCCTAAAATCTGCACCTTTCCGGTAAATAGCTGAGGATTGAAGTCATTAAATAATGAGAAATATTCGAGTTTAAGACTCCACATCCTTCAGAAAATTTATGCTAATGCAAAACCTATTATTCTATCAACGTTCTAAGCTTGTAAGAGCAATAGTTAAAATGTGTCCCTATTTGTCCCCCCATCATTTAGGCTTTGCGCAGATTTTCTGCTGTAAGAGGTTGAGAGTTATCCAGCTTTGAGTCTTTCTAATCATATCAACCAATTGATTAATGACAGTTATAGAATTGTAGGTTGTATAAAAAGATTTAGAATGTTTAGGAAATCAGAAATTATGAAGTCAATGTTTGTTAGGTACATTAGACCCAAATTTGAATATGGAATAATAATAGGGAACCCTACCAAATTACATTAAAGCAAAAACTAGTTTACATATTTTTAAAAACAGCCTGGGCACTTATTATGGGAGCAAATGTTCTGATATATTGACAGGCTAGAAGGGCATTA
>NC_056747.1:625874490-625914490 GCF_019279795.1 Protopterus annectens | reverse complement strand
TATACTGGGATGCACTTGCAATGCATTTCTGACTTTGCTTTAATATGATGCTGGAGCGGAAAATTCAAAAAAGCATTAAAGATGCAAGGGAAGTGATGAACATTACCTCTAGAGCTTAAAGCCCTAAATGTAATCAATATACCAAATCTGGGACTGAATTGTGCAACTTCTACTAACATATTATAAGCCTAGTTATGTTATTTAATCTCTACTTGATCTGTTTAATGATGCTACCATTCCAGTCCTTGTGAGCACAAAATGCACTAGTCATCTGCAATATTTATTTTGTTTTATTTATTTATGTAGGTTTTGTGGCTGTACAACATGTAACTATGCTGTCATGACACATTTACTAGAACATTCTCTGACAGAATGATAGGCTGTATGATTCAGAGACTGTTTTTACTTTTGCATGTTGATAAGACATTTGATCACTGTTGGCTATACATTATTTCAGTAAATTAGTTATTTAAACAGAGACAAAATGTTGGTTGTTTGGTGCAGTAACCCAGGGTTCTATTACTGGCCTTGAAAATAGAATACATAGCCAGGAAGGGAGAGGAAGAAATAGATTACAACTGCTCACCTCTCCCAGGGTAGTGTTGAGGGACACTTTACAGGGTGTATTTCTTAGTAATATATCCTCAATGGAAAATGAAAACTTAGTGGGAGCCATCTGTTCAAAATAAAGGGTGAGAGTCTGCCTGAGTGGCCATGTCACTTGTAGAAACAAGTGATGCACCATGTGGCAACTATTCCATGCCCACCCACAAAATGTGTTTACACTGAAACCTGCCTGAATGATGGTTGTGCTGAAATTAGTTCTTTCCCAGATGGAATAATTGGGCAAGATAAAAACAATCAGACAAATGGCCAGCAGAGTAGGCCATGTATATTATGCAGCCCCAGTCATACAAAGTTGTCTTGCTCATGGAATTCACAAGGGTTAAACTGTGGACGTCTAGGCTGCAGACTTTTAATTACACAACTCTTACTCTGGAATAATGCAGCCCACTGAAGTATTGGATATACCAAGAAAAGTTTTAATTTTTAAAGTCGAGTTTTGATTCTGTGGTAAATAATCTCAAGTTTTAGACCCTGATGATCACCATTTTGTCATAAAATGTTCCATCTATTTAATGTTTCATTTTATTTTTCATCACTCTGTTACCTTAGTTATAATACATTTTTGAAAATTTTATTCTGTAATATGGAATATGCATACATCTGACTAGATTATACTGTCATCAGAAATCCCTTATATTTGGCTACTGTATTTTAAAGAAATTATTTTGCTTGCATTACTTTAGGGCGGCCACGGTGGTGCAGTGGTTAGCATTGCCGCCTCACAGCAAGAGGTTCTCCGGTTCGATCCTCGGCTGGGGTGCCTTCTGTGCGGAGTCTGCATGTCCTCCCTGTGGTTGCGTGGGTTTCCTCCGGGTGCTCCGGTTTCCTCCCACATCCCAAAGACATGCTGCAGGTGGATTGGACACTCTAAATTGGCCCTAGGTGTGCGTGTGAGTGTGCCTTCTGTGGAAGGTTGGGAGCCGGGCTGGCAACTCGACACTGTAAAACTCCACTGCCATTCATTGTGCGGACAAGGTGATCCGCTGTGGCGACCCCTAACCGGGAAAAAGCCGAAAGAAGAAGAAGAAGAAGATTTTGCTTGCATTACTTTGCCAGTATTCTCACTTCCTAGAAAATAGCCTGGTTTGGATGTATTTACTATATAAAATGATACAATGGCAATTCTACCTGTAGGAAATGATGCCCCTAATGAAATATTCTTTAACTGAAATAAACTTCCTGGGCATAAATCCTTCAGTGTTAATATTCAGCTGATCTGTCACCTCAGCACACCATTTCAAGATCCTGAATACACATCAGAGTTGTGTCCATGTGTGTCTGTCTAGCACTCACTCTTCCTATCTTGTATACTGTCCAATACCCCCTCTATCTCTTTTTAATAATGGCTTTTCTGCAAAGCCTATTCTTAGGTCTCTTCTGCAAATAAGCAAGATGTCAGATTGTTGCAGTGGTGGTCCTGTGATACTTTCTTAATATGCATCACGTACATTGCAGCTAGGTAGACTGAAACAAAGTGACTCCTCAGTCACTGAACAGAGTATAGCGAGCTCTTAACTTAGATTAGATAGTTTGGTTCTACTCTTGAGTGTCAGACATATATCTATCTATTTAAATACCTGTGTACATGTATATGGTTGAAGTCTGCAACAGTGAACATTTTTTTCCATATTTTTCAGCCTGCTGGCTGCCTTGCATGCAAAATTACAATACAGCTAGTTCTGTGAAGTTGCCCTTTTCTCACTCTTATGCAGGGATGTGGAGGTGCAGTGGTGGGGGGGCTTGCCCCTCGTCAAAAAAATTTTTTTTTTTTGTTTGTTTTTGATCTTTTTAGATTTGTTCTAAAGTGATCATTCTTTTTGCATTTGCTCTTTGGAGAGTTTGATGTTTGATGATATCGTTTTATATATATATATATATATATATATATATATATATATATATATACATATTACTATATATATATATATGTCAGCTTATAATGAAAAAGCAAGTGAGCTTGACTGAAACACAAAACATTGAACAAACTTAACAGCAATCACCATTAATCGCCACTAGAAATCAGCAAACGAAAAATAATTGCAAATGTAAACCAATAGGTTACATTTTTGATTATCAAAAGAAAAACAAAAAATAACCTTGGAAATTAAATATATTAACTGTAGGGTCTCAGCTACCCTAAGAAAGGGGCATGGCCCTGGAATTATGTAACAGTCAATTTAATGAACTTTGAGAATGCCATCAATGAAAACCCCAGCACACAATGAAAAGCATGCAGCGATAAATCACATAACACTCATATATATCTATATTTATGGGCTTCTGACAAGTTGTCAATCAAACAGCATCTTGTTGAATCCGGAAAACCACAGGCACAGCCAGCAGTTGTTTTGTGCTAAACTGAGGTACAATGGAAATTGGGGAATTTGCCCTATGCCCAATGTAGTATGATTTCAGAGTTCCCCCTGCAAAACTTCTTCTTGTCTTTTTTTGTTTGTTTGTTTTGTTTTTGATCGGCTGCTGATTGACCAATTGTGCTCAGTCAGTTGCCATTTGTTGTGAAGATGTTTTGATCAGCTGTCATATTGTACACACACACACACACACACACACACACACACACACACACACGCACATATATATATATATATATATATATATATATATATATATATGAACATTTGTCATATTGAGTTTCAAGTCCTGCACTGTCAGTCACAATTCACTGACTCCAGCTCAGTGACACTTGGTATGAGCTCTAACATGGGTTCTGCAAGAGGGCAAATACAGCTCTCCCCACTGCTAGTAGTTGATGAGCTGGGTTTTGATGGATCAAACTCCATGAAATGGGACGTGGTGAAGGCTGGCTCAGCAATACCTTTTTACATATGTATTTCTAAGACATGCCATTGATTGCCGTATTCATTGGGAGCCAGTGTACTGAAAAGTGTATATTAATCTCCAATATCTTAGAATTAGTAAAATCAGTGTTTTTGCAAAAGGCAAGCCTCCTAGTACCTTTACACTTCCATAACTAAAACTATGCTGACTCCAAGCTTGTACAACATTGCAATTAAGGAGAATTCACTCTTACTGTACTGTTTCAGCAATGTAAGCACCTGAAACTGCCACAAAAGTGACACAAAGCACACCTGACACACATTCTAAACCCCACAGTGAAGTCTAACAGTGCTGAACTCTGCTCACATCCTATAACAACGTAAGCATATAACAGTTATACTGCTATGGGCAAATGCACATAAAAAAGAACAGTCAGTAAAATGTAAACCTAACCATTATTAAATACTGCTGTTCCCTTTGAGAAATGTGTAAATCGCAGACTGGGAATCCATATATATACTGGCCGAATCCTTGCTAGAGTAAGACTCGAAAGTCCAAATTCAAAATAACAAACTAATGCTTTGCCAAATCTCTCAATGTGGAATCTCATAATATAGAATTCCCCACAAAAAGTGAATTCATAAGCAATCCCCATAGTCCAGCAAATAAAGGAAAATAAGTAAAACCAGACATACTTCATCCGATGTGCTCCACAGCAAATTAAAATACAGTGTGCACACTCGATTACTATATGAACGTCGGTCAAACCAAACATACTGATTCAAAATGCAAAGTAAAGGGAAGTATCACATGTCCTACAGCCAAATAAAGTAAATGTATTCCTAGCAGTAAGGTACATAGGGAACTCTGAAGTGCTGGTTGCCTTTATAGATTTAATCCGTACAATTCTAGATAGTCTGTTACCTATTTTATTATTTTTTTCTGTTTAAATAAACATCAGTTTAATTTTATTCACTCTGTGGTCGTAATTGGAATACAAAGACAATGTGATTGTGGTTACTGGACAGCCTTTATTGTGTCGGAGCAGCGTTGAGTTCAGTTTTTGTGTCTTTTGGTGGATTTTTGACTTTGAATTCTAGATTTAAAGCAATAGCATTTAAGAAAAATGTCCTACTGTGTAGCATGCGTTTCAAGTGATCATTGCATCAGAATAGCCTCCCTTTTTAGGTGAAGGTATACCTGCAAGCATACTCTCTCTCATTTCATTTAATTGAGCTTGTTCTGTTGTAAGGATATGCATGATACATCCAAGATTATTCAAGCACTTTCCAAGTACACATCTCAAGCACCGATGCCATACCACAACTGAATTCTATGTACATGGGAGGCAGATTTGATTCAAACTGAATACATTCCGCACAGATATAAGAAGAACCGGTGGAAACTGAGTTGTTACACCACATCTTATAGCAAACTCCCAAGGTATTCTCATCAAATATACCTCCTCAAAATACTGCATGAGTTGAACACACTCTTCAGGGCAATTTTCTCTGAAAAACTCAAATCCACAGATTACATCCTCCAAAAGCATCCTCCAAAAGGGCCTCATAGAAACAGACAACTGGTGCCAGAGCCATGGCCTCAAGCTAAATGCCAAAAAGTGTATAGTCATCCCCTTTGGCAAAAACAAAGTGCCCACAAATTACCACATAGGTGGTAATCCATTAAGTACAGAAGAAGTAATTAGGGACCTGGGGACCCAAGTTGATAGCAATCTCTCATTTGACAACCATGTGGCCAAAGTGGTTAGAAAAACATTTTATATAGCCCACCTAATCATGAAGGGATTCACATCTAGATCAGAGGAGGTCATCGTGCCTCTTTACTCATCCCTCATCAGGCCCATAATTGAGTATAATGCCCCTTTTGGGATGTACCTTACCAGACACCTGCAGCAACTGGAAAGACCCCCAAAAGTACCTCACCAAGAGGATCAAAGGGCTCAAACAGATGCCATATGTGCCCGGTTCAAGAAACTCCAGCTCTACTCAGTGGCATACTACCTGCTCAGAGGCGATCTGTGCCTGACGTATAAAGCCATGTCCAACCGGAATTAATGGACATGCTGCACCTCAGAAAATCCAAATCCCATCAAGCTACGTGCTCGAGAGACTTGAACCTCAGTACTGAAATAAATAAGACATGCTGGAGGGACAGATTCATAACCCAGAGGCTCCCTTCACTCTGGAATAAAATCCCAGTCCAGGTTAGGCAGAGTCCTTCATTGACTCTATTCAAGAGGAATCTTGATGAGTGGATGGGAGATCGTAGGTTTACCCCGGGTATCACTTCTGTGTCACTGTTAGACAGAGGCACAGTATACTAACCTCGAAAAAGGGCATAGCAAAATTAATTTAAAATGGGTGGCGAAAGCCAAACACACTCTGGCTAGGCTTATAAATGCCCTAGGGCAGATAGCCTAGTATGAACCTATGAACCTATGAACATCACCCACAGGAAGGAATGCCAAAGAAAGTAATTTCTTAACAGATAACTATAATCTAACTGGTGATCTGTACAGACTTGTTAATTCTAATACTTGAATGTTTCTCCAAATGTTTTTGGAAAACTGGAAGAAACAACACTTACGTTCCATGAATATATTTCTCTCCATACTTTTTAGAGCAGCAGGTTCAAAATCACATAGTACAGAATGGGCTGACACTGCTAAACCTTGGCCACTGAATAAATAAAACACTCCTTGCCAAAACAAGTTATTAGCTCTAAATGTCTTCTTTGACATTAATGAAAAACTAACAGGACACACCTAGTGTAACCACAATACATATAAAAATCATACACTCTGTACAACTGACTGCACACAGTGCCTTTGCATAAGAACATGATATCCATTAGCCAAATAGTCCTCATAGACAGGTGATGCAAATTTTCAGTAGTATTCATCACAATAACTGTTAAGCCAACATTACCATCATTATAATTCCTAAACGCAAGTGATCCAGTCTTAAATGTCCATTGACTGACATTGAGGTTTTCTAGTGTTAAACTATTATCAAGAACCAAAGGAGAAAGAATGAATTGCACACAGTGGAGGTAAAAGAGGTTTCCATACTACACCTGGTCAGATTAAGCACTTTCATCCCTCCCAAACCGGGCACTTCATCAGAATCAATAAAAACAATATTAAAACCTATTTAATAATTACAAAGCTTTTCCAATTGGATAAATAACTTCTAATTAAGACAACAGCCCCGTCATGTGATCTAATCATCAGAACTTCCTCAGTTTTCACAAAATAACATACAATGAAATACAACAATAGAAAAAAATGTATATATAAAATTGTGTAAAAATTTAAAATAAATAACCACATTATTTATTGAAAACCATTCTAAGAAGTATTGGTTTAGTACAATGAGTTGTAAATCTTTAACCCTATAGTGCCCCTACCATAACCTTTCTGCTTTTTCCTTTAGGATAGGGACAATTGAAACAAATTCATTTAAACCTTGTGGAAAATTTGCTGCCAACCTTAATTGCCATTGTGTTTCCCTTTTACTTAACAAGGTTTTCCAATCCACACCTCTTGGATTTATTACACTCTGTTCTATGATACCAAAGGTAAACTTACTAAAACCCATACACCTTGTAGAATGTTTATATTTATTTATTTATTATTTATTAATTTTACATTTGTTGACCAGGATAGTCCAACTGGATAGATGCCCATTTTCAGAGGAGGCCTGGGGAGAAAAGCTCCAGATAACACAAATAGAACATAACGGATATGAGTCAAACATATTTACAAAGCCCTCTAGTAGGTACTTAAGGCGGTTACCTGTTACAACCACGAAACCTCAATTACACGAATACGGAAACGTCGACACACATTGAGCAAACCGCAAAAACAAAGAACATCCTGAAGTGCGAAATTCGAAATGTCGATTTGTCATAGTTGGCCCTTCTATGGTACAGCTCCTTATGGTAAGTGTGCAATAGTTATGGACCTTAGGGACAGGGTGTGGGTTAAGGTAAGTGCATAGATAGTAGTATATGTAAGGTGTAGTTTAGGGTTAGAAGTAGGGTTTTGTTAAGTGTATGTTTGTGGATTATTTATTTTGTTTGGGTATAACTTCTTAGCTTAAGTGTGCAATAGTTACGGACCTTAGGGTTAGGGTGCAGTTAAGGTAAGTGCATAGATAGTATATGTAAGGTTTAGTTTAGGGTTAGAAGTAGGGTTTTGTTAATTGTATGTATGTGGATTATTTATTTTGTTTGGATAGGTATTACGTAGCGGGCGGTGTGGTTGGCCAACTAAGCTGATTCTACATTTTGAATTTCGCGGTTCAGGACGTTTGGTGTTTTCGCGGTTCGCTCAATATGTGTCGACGTTTCCATATTCGCATAAGTGAGGTTTCTCGGTTATATTATAGACCCACTTAAGGCATTGGTCTCTCTTTTATGTTTAAGGTCCTACATGTGTTTATATATTCTATTTCTTAATGCTTGTTCGGTCTTCCCAATGTAAAATGCTGAACAGCTGCCACAGGTTGCCAAATACACTATGTTGGTGAAACTGCGATTACCTTTTTTGAAGATGACTTTACTATGCATTTTATTTTCTAAACTGACCTTTACATTTTTATTGATAAAGGCACACTGGTTACATGAACCACAAGGTCTCGTGCTTATACCACTCACCCCATTAACAATACCTCCATTTTCCAAGAACCTTTTTATGTTTACACTGTTTTTTGTAATAAAAAGTGGTTGGTCACCCATAATATTGTGCACCATTGGGTCAACACTAAAAATGTTCCAGTGCCTCCTTACGATATCCTTTATCCCTCCCACCTATTTTCGTTTACAATATATACATTTTCTTATTTTCTTCTTTTAAAGGAAATTAGGTGGGGGCTTTGCCCCACACCCCCCAATGTAGGGGGCTGTGCCCCCCCCACCTTTATATATCAACTCCAGGGTTGCACGACTTTAGGGAGGGGAAAATCCCTGTTAATTGCCATGAATACTGGTTTTCGATCAAGTGTGCTGTCGATCAAATGAGTTTCGATCAAATGTGCTATCGATCAAAAGTAGTAGATCCATATGAACATATATGCATATAATATTCAGACCTAAAACACAGTCACAAGTAATCTTGTATAATGATAATTCACTGTTATAAAACCTATACATAAGGAAAAAACTAACATAGTCTAGCTCCAAAAAAAATACAGAAAACTAGAATGCCAACAAGTCCGGCAGTTGGCAAGACTTCCAAGATGACTGCACACTGAGTAACAACTTAATTCTAGCTCTTCCAGTGTGAAAACAGAAACTTAGCAGAGAAGGTCAGTGGACCTAGAGTTCTAGGTAAATTTCAGTAACTGACTAGTAAGTGCATTGCCTGGATGCCAGAAAAAAAGAAATAGAGGATCTGAAGGAAAATCAGCTACAAAAGGTGACAAAAAACACTGGGGAAAGCACTGTAGCTGTTCAGCAAAAACAGTGCAAGCTCTAAACATGACTTCCAGTAACCTAGTGGAAAGTATAAGGCAACTGCACACAGATCTGACTAAAATAAATGAAACACTGATGGAGTATATCATCTCAAGCAATAAAAGGCAATGGAAAAAAGGGAAGAATCTTTAAACAGATATTCAGATAAGGTGATAAAACTGCAAAACTCAGAGGTCGAAATGAAGAAAAGGCTGGCTGAATATGAGAATGCACAAGAAGAGATGTTTCAAAAAATAATAGAATTAGGGGACAGAGCACATAGGGAAACCCTGAGATTTTCTGCTGTGCCAAAGAAGCTGGAAGTAACAGACAGTATTAAGTTTATGAATGTACAAATAAGCAACTAGACTGGTAATCCACAACAGGAATTCTTATTAAAAGGGTGCATCATGTTTATGCTCCAAACTTGGCTATGAGAAAACAGCCTAATTTTTTTGTAGTAAAAATGCAATCTTACCGGCTGAAGGAGTTGATTCTGACAAAAACTGCAGCAGAAGGACAAAATACTAAAAGTGAGAGACAGCAGAGTGTTTGTGGAGAATGAGTACTCATTCTACACCAGGAAGAAGAGGACTAAATTTATCCCATTATTCAGAGAATTTTGAGAGGCAGGCATGAGATTCAAACTGCTGTACCCAGTTTTCAAAATATTTTCCCTACAGGAACAAAATAATTTTTTGAAGTACATGCTAAGGATGAAAACCAAAATATGTCCAATAGAAAGTAAGCTGTGAAACAGGAGAATCTGCTTCTTGTTCTCCTTGTAATAAAGACCACAGACAAAGACTGTGCAAGTGAAACCTTTTCCAGTATTTCAAAGGAAAATGCTTGCGAGATTGGAAAAAAAGCACAAGAGCTGACTAGAACAATCAAAAGTACATTGGAAATGAAGCAGAGACAGGATTTGGGAGAAGGAGATGAACAGGAATAGAACAAAAAAATCTGGAAATATTGAACGAAAGCATATGTATTTATTTATTTATTTATTTTACATTTGTTAACCGGGGGTGTTCCAACCGAGCCAAAAAGGGCCTTTTTCAGCAGAGGCCTGGGGAGAAAAGCTCCACATAGAAAAATTACAGGTACATTTAGATATTTAGACATATATACACACAAATTGCAATAGACATGTTTTTATAGTGGTATGCTGCACATCAACAGTTACAGCGGAGAGAACAAACAAGAAAATATTAATTTAAAAATAAAGGTAATTAATAGATTTGTTGTGTACAGCTGAAATTTGGAACATAGGTAGAATACATACATAGTACACAGGTACAGTTCATACATTGTACACTAGCCAGTGTTTGTGAGTAAGAGTAAAAACTATTATCAAGTACTCTAGGTTTAGTATGTGTACCTTTCACTAGCCTGGGGAGCAGTCATGGCACTGCCAACTTTGCTTGAGATGTTGCCTAATGAGGTTTTTAAAGGAGGCTTTGGATGATGTGTTTTGTATGCTAGTGGGGAGAGAGTTCCATTTTTTAGCCACTGAACTACTATATAGTGCATCTCCAAAATTATTGTAGCTGTTGGTGACTTCTACTAGTAGTTTGCTTGATGATCTAAGAGGCCTTTTGGGTGAGTGATGCTGTACTAGATTTTTGCTGGCAGGACACTTATTGGGGAGGTAATAGAATAACAGAGGCAGATCTGATTGTAGGTTAGGAGGTTGGGCAGTTCATATGCCCTACTTAATGTCATTAAAATTTGGAGAATAAATCAGTAACTAGGAAATTGACAAATGTGGGATTACAAATCCATAATTATTTGACAGAACAAGAAAATCTGGAAATATTGGATTTTTTGGACTTTGTTAAACTTGTAGGGGACTCTAAAGCATATGCCCTACTTCATGTCATTAATGTTCGGAAAAATACTCAGGATAGGGAAAGAGAAGGGCAAAAGTTAACTGTAAGAATATTTGTTTCTTAATACTGCTATTTAAATAGTGCTTTATTTTCCTTGCATGTTATAAAGTAAAGTTTTTTCAGTTGTTTTTAAGTGTAATGGGGATGCTAATGTAAATAGGTGCTCTTGTTTTCTTCTTTTTGTTTCTGCTTTTGTTTTTTTACTTGTTCAGTTTTAAGAAATATAGGCATTGGGATGTAAAAAAGAGATCTTGCTAAAAGAGCATGACAAAAGAAAAAATAGCATACTTTTACTCATTTTGCATAGGGGAATAAGTGGATTAAGGTCATTAGCTTAATCTAGTAACACGTTTTAGGAGAAAGTAAGTAAATGAAAAAGAATATTGAATATTATAAGGCTTTTTTTCTAGTAAACAGTTTTGTGTCTACTTCTCATGTCTCTAGCAGACAATCTGATAAAGAGAAATGGCTTGAAAAAAATGTTTTCTGAAAACATTTAAGTGTTTCTCAGCTGAGAGAGCTATAAAGATAACACAAAATCAGACAGTGCTTAATAGAACCATAGACTATACAATGCATCTTAGCATGGATCACCTTTCTTTTACATTAGCTTGAGTCTGTGTGTGTGGCTGTCAGTTTGGAACATTTTTTTCCTATTAGGAGGGTAAAACTTTAATATTTGAAGCTGCACATAGTTTTGTGTGGGTTTTATTTGGTGGGTATTGTGTGTGTGTCTATAGTTGTTTGAGGGTTTTCCATAAAACTGAATGTTCTGTAAGATATGACATAAGCTAAAGTGGAGGTGACAACAAACTCTATAAAATAATAGCCTGCCAAACAATACAGGTATGTAACACAAAAGCTGAAACTTGACGTTTAACAAAAAAAGGTGTTATACATAAAAGTTGGGAATAGTAACTCCCCACTCAGGAATTATTGATAAACTCCCCAAACTAGGCATCAACCCCTATATCACTAGGTGGGTTGCAAACTGGCTCACAGATAAAACCCACAGTGTGAAAGTAGTGGAGTCCAAGTCAGACTGCCTACCAGTCATGAGTGGAGTCCCACAGGGATCAGTCCTGGGTCCTTTCCTGTTTGGCATCTACTTCTCAGAAGTCCAGGCCAACATGGAGGGACTCCGGCTGACCAAGTTCACAGACACCTGCAAGCTGAGAGCCATTATTAACTCCCCAAGTGATGTAGACATCCTACAGAAAGGCCTCACTGAGACCAGTGACTGGTGTCCAAACTCTGGCCTTAAGCTTAATGCGAAAAAATACGTTGTCATCCCCTTTGGGAAAAACTCAGTTCTCACTAATTACCACATTGATGGGAGCCCACTGAACACTGAAGACATTATAAGAGCTCTGGGTACACAGGTTGACAGCAACCTCTCCTTTGCCCACAACATTGCCACTGTGGTCAGAAAGTCCTTTGGCGCATCTTATTATCAAGGGTTTTGCATCCAAGAAGAAAGAGGTCATCATCTCTCTACTCTTCCCTCATTAGGCCAATCATCGAGTATAATGCCCCATTTGGCATGTACCTCACTAGACACATGCAATAGCTGGAAAGGCCAGAAAAGTACCTCACAAAGGGAATCCTAGGCCTCAAACACATGTCCTACATGGACAAACTCAAATAACTCCAGTTATTCTCTGTCTTATATCGTCTACTAAGAGGCAATCTCTGCTTGACTTACAAAGCCATGTCTGACCCAGCTATGTTAGAAATGCTACATTTAAAGAAGTCCCAATCCCTCTGCACCACACGCTCCAGAGACCTCAACCTCATTACCACACTCAACAGAACATGCTGGAGGGACAGGTTCATAACCCAGAGACTGTCCATGCTCTGGAATAGACTCCCCATACATGTCAAGCAGAGCACCTCACTGGCCCTCTTCAAAAGAAATCTTGAGTGGATGGGAAATAGAAAGTTCATGCAAGGGATCACTCCAGTGGCTTTACTTGACAGAGGCACTGGGAACTAACGTCGGGCGGCACTATGCCAGTGATCTTCTATGATCTAGGCTTGTAAAGGCTCCAGAGCCATTAGCCTAGTACACACCCATGAACCTATGAAAAATATGATGCTTTCTATAATGTCTTTAAACATTAATGGCCTCAAAGATACTTACAAAAAGAAAGAGTAGTGAACTATATTAAAAGATATAGAGTTAAAATAGTTATGCTACAGGAGACACATTTGGAAAGAATTGAACATGTGAATTTGATAAGGAAAGGTTTTCAGGATGGGTATTCAGTGGAATACCTGGGGCAAATGAAGAGAGGAGCACTTATATTGATTGCAAGAGGAGCGCCAATAGTAATAGAAGAGGATAAAAAAGATAATAATGGTAGATTTGTAGTACAAAGGGGCTACGGACAGGTGAGGAGGATTACTCTGGCATGTATTTATATTCCACCAAAAACTGCTGTAATGGAGATTAAGAAAATTCTGGGAGAAATGATCAGCTTTCAGTAAGGAATATTACTTACAGACAGAGACTAGAATTTGATTTGCAATAGTAAAGATATGTCTGGGGGGGGGGGCAAGAAGGGAAAATATAACAAAGGAGGGTAGATTTTTAAATAAATTTATGAACATGTTTGGCATGGAAGATACGAATTCAGTACTAGAAGTTTGGAGTGAATTTACATATTATTCTCCAAGATACAAAACCTGGGCTAGGCGAGACAGAATTTACATTTCACAGGAACATGTGCATTTAATTGAAGGTCTTGGTATGCACCTAATAAGTATTTCAGACCATGCACCAATAATAACTAAAATAAAAACAAAGGGTAATGAATAAAAATGAAACACTGCCACTTTCCCACCTGTCTGTTGAAAAGAGAATTTAAGGAATGGGTAGTGGAAATTATTCAGGAGCTATTAGTGAAGATATATTTTTTTCTGAAAATATAGCTAGCGAAGTGGGATAAAATTAAAGTGGGGTTTGAAAATAGGGTGTAAATAAAAGTAAGGGAGATTTGGTTAAGAAGTAACAAGAATTATTTGGAGGGACTGACAAATGTTGAAGTATTACAGAATAGGGGGAATCTCACAGAACAAGAAGAGGAGAAACTGCAGAATGCTAAACAGAAAATAAGGGATTATCCCGATAATAAGCACACATTTAGAAAGACTGCTGTTAAGCAACTGTTTTTTGATAAAAACTTTAGAGCACAAAAACTTTTTGCACAATGACTCAGGTAACAGAAAGTAGAAAGGGATGTCACCAAGCTTAGGGAGCCTATACCAAGGAACATAACAAGGAGTCCTATAGAAGTATTAGAAATATTCTGAAAATTCTATGAAAGCCTGTATAAAGCAGAGAAATATGGAAATCAAGAAAAGGTACAAATGGAAATGTTTATGGAAAAATGAAATATGCCAAGGTTAGAGGTAGAGCAGCCTCAATTACTACCAGTTAGGATAGGAGGAGATGAGATAAAAATAATGATGTATAACTAATCTACAGGAAAGTCCCCTGGAATAGATGGTATTCCTGTGCAAGTTTGAAAGCTAGGAGGGAAAAATGATAAAGATCTGGAAGGTTTTGTTTAACAGTATTTTAAGAGGAGGAGAACCAACATCCTGGAAGAAAGCGGTGGCAGCTGTAATACCTAAAGTGGGTAAAGATCCATCAGATCCAGCTTCATATAGGCCCATTTTAACATTAAACCATGATTATGAAATGTTTATGTCTATAATGGCTAAAACAATGGCAAAAGTAATTCCAAAATTGATGGATATGGATCAATGTTGTTTTATGGTGGGGAGGCAAACATTTGACATTAACAAAACACTGATGATCAAGAGGTAGCTGAATGTAAGAAAATACCACTTTTGTTGGTGGGTCTTGATGCAGAGAAAGCATTTGACAGAGTAAGCTGGGACTTTATGAGCAAAGCAATGGAAGCATTTGAATTTTCTGATAAAATTATAAGGTTGATTAGGAGGATATATGAGGGAGTGGAGACAAAAATTAAAGTGGTTGGGGTCCTCTCTGATAATCTCTGCTTGACCAGAGGAACTAGGCAGGGGTATCCTCTCTCTCCCCTTTATTATTTGCATTATATTTAGAAGCATTGTGAAAGAAAATAAGGGACTCAGAAGTTCAACGATATAATTGGTATGGTAGTCAAGAGAAGCTGGCTCTATTTGCAGATGACATTATTTTATACCTGACAAAACCAGAAAGGGACATTACATTCCTGTAGAACATATTGAAACCATTTCAGGATACAAAATTAATGAAGCTAAAACAAAGGCAATGGTGGTAAATTATGTACCCAGATATGAATTGGTTCAGCAATATCCATACAACCCTCCTGACTAGGCAGTCGTCACTAAATGCATTCTTGGGTATTGACTAGTATGTCTAAATTATTACATTTGGTTGAAACGGCTAGGCTTAAATGACCTCTGGATCAATAGCCTAGTAATCTCCAATAATCCTATGATCCTGTATACTTGTGTAGACATGATAAAATGAAGTATTTAGGGGTATGGATTAAAAATGATTCCTGTGTGGGATGAGACTAAACAAAAGATAATACAAAAACTGAGAAAATGGAAGCTGTGTTATATGGATATTGATAGTAAGATACAAGCAGTTAAAATGTTTGTAGTCCCTTTGGTCTTATACACTGGTCAGGCATATTTTTATCAACCAGAAGAGAAGCTGTAGATGGCAGTTAATAATGAGTTGAAGGATTTTATCTGGGAGGGGAAAATGGCAAGAGTCAAGTGGGATAATCTTATTCTTCCCAATAGAACAGGGTGGATTGGGATTACCTGATTTGAAGGGGTATTTCAGAGTGAAACAGTTAAGGCTCCTATACATAGCACAAGCAGAAAACTATAATTCAAAGTGGAAACAGATGATGATGAAGCAGGGGGGGGGGGCTCAGGAAACCAGGAGAGACTATAATTTGGATGCATACCTTTAAGGAGAATAACAATAATCATACAGAATATTGTATTCATAAATTAGCAGAAAGTATACTAAGAACTAAGCCAACATGGGAATGGAAAAGGAGATTCTGTCAATAGGAATGACTGCAACTAGGGATACAGACAACAGGCAAGAGGGAGCTGGAATTTTTGAAGAAAACTGGCAAAGGAACCATAGTACTGGGAGCAAATAACTAGAGAGAGAAAGATGATAGAATGGGGAGATGCCAAGAACATATTTGAACTGCAGGTTAGAGATTGCCTTCCCTGTCAAGGATTGATATCAGAGTATAGGCAAAGAGAAGAAAATAGGGGGGTGTTAAATGAAAGACCAGCACTAGTAGAGTTTTTAGTAGAATCTAGAACAGAAGTTGCTGCTAAAAATGAGTAATTAGTAGAGCATATAAAATATTGCATGATAACTATAAGAATCAATCAGAGGAGGTTACAAAGGATTGGGAAGAAAGACTGGATAAGTCATTCACAAAGAAACAATAGGGGAATATATGTATGTCTCCCAAAAATGCAACAAAATCTAGAATATATAGGTATTTTTATGTTTACTATTAAAATATTGCAAATACTTTGTCTTTCTGGTCATAATAGTGAATGTAATGCTCAAATTGGAAATAACTTGTGCTCATCACATCAAACCATATCCTCTACAACTGCAGATTCGATGTTAATATCAAAAACGTTACATAAACTGCAAAAGTGTTCCACCATCCGTGTACCACATCTCCAATCTATTTTTTTTTTTAATTTTTTCTAAAATGTGATGTCCACATAGGAACTCAAGTAAGTATAGTTCCTACACATCACATCATATCTTTGCAGGGGGGCAAGCCTCCCTGCACCCCCCTGTAAGAGGCTGTGCCCCCCACACCCCCTTCTAACTATATATTCCAACTTCGAGATCGCACTACAGTGAGGAAAGGAATGAATTTCCCAGTTTGCACTGTACTGCAATCTCTAGCCTATAGATTGACTTCATATCAGTGAATGCACAGTGACATTCACTGATATGAGCTACCGATAGTCAGCAACATGGCAAGCTACCATCTTCTGTCCGATATCCCATTTGCAGAGCATCTGCATTCGGGATTTTGATAGTAAACCATATTTTTATACCCCAAGTAGTCTCCAAAGGATTTCTTCACAGGTAAACAGTAAATGTTGGAGGTGTGATGGGGAACAAAGAGGTAACTTTGAACATATTTTCTGGGAGTGTATTGAGTTGGCAGACTTTTAAAGATTCCCTGCAGACTGCTCTGTTGGAGATGCTGAGTGAACAATTGATGCAACTAAGGAAATTTATTTTTTGAGCTATGATACAGAATCGGAATTGTCTAGACATAGTAAGGCCTTGCTGAGTCTAATTATGATGGCTGCCAAAAAAGCAATTACTAGAAAATGGAAATTAAAATCTACACCAACTTTACTAGAAATAGCAAAGAAGTAACAGAAGTAGTACAAAACAGGGATCTTTTAGGGTAGGAGCAAATTATATAGAAAAAAATGATGTGTAGGATAAACACATGCAGAGGAGGAATGAGGTTTAAAAAAAGGCAGGAAACTGAATGAGCTATGTAATGCTTGACTGACAATGACTGGCTATATATTAAGTGATGTATAATGTTTGCATCTACAGTTGTGTCTGCATGGTTTCCAATATATAATGTTTGCAACTGAGATTGTGTTAGTATGGTTTATTTTCATTTTTATAAATGTAAGATTGCCTCTGTCATACATGATAATTTACTAAAGATGTTTCTTGTTTAAAAATAGTCTGGCAGTTGCCCCAGAGGGCTAAGGCTGTAAGCCGTAGTTCCTGTTGTACAGAGATAGATTCTTTCAGCTGTCATTTGCCTATAATGCAACTTTGAGCAAGTTACTTAATCAGACAAAGCCAGAGAAACTGGGAATTTGGGCTAGGCTCCTCAACAGTCCCATGGACTACAAGATTACTAACTCCCAAGATATTCTGTTACAGTCTGCATAACAACATGCCAAAGAAAATGAAGTGCCACTTTAAGGCCAATTAGTTCAGTATCCTGCCAGTGTGCCAGCAGGGTATTTTAAATGTTTTTATGTAATACTGATAATGTTCACAAAAATTCACAGAAGCTGATGTTTTATGCTTCTGTCTGTGTCATGTTGTTACATCATATTTTCTATGGTGTGGATGCATTAAGTTTGAATGAAAACTACATTAATCATATCTGAATAGCTATACATGTTTTCTTAGGTAACTTAATATAGATTTAAAAAAAGAAAAAAAAAGATAACACTATTTTTCAACTGGGGTTGTATTGCCATCATTTATTCATTTTCACAGATCTCAGCTGTCCCTGATTTTTGAAATTATTACTGTTTTGCCTCATATTTAGGTTCATAGGTAGGTGCTAGGCTATCTGCCTGAAGGCATTTATAAGCCTAGCCAGAATGTGTTGGCTTTCGCCGCCCCCTTAGATTAGTTCCCTGTGCCTCTGTCCAGCAGAGCCACTGAAGTGATCCCTGAGGTAAACTTTCTGTTTTCCATCCACTTGTTAAGGTTTCTCTTGAAGAGGGTTAGCGAGGTGCTCTGCCTAATGTAGATTGGAATCTTGTTCCAGAGCATGGGAAGTCTCTGGGACAGGAATCTAGCCCTCCAGCACGTCCTATTTACTGTTGTGGTAAGGTTTAGATCCCTAGAGCATGTGGCTCAAGGGGATATGGTTTTCTTTAGGTGGAGCATGTCCATCAATTCTGGGTTGGACATGGCCTTTTATGTCAGGCAGAGATCACCTCTGAGTAGGTGGTATGCAGCCGAGTACAGCTAGAGTTTCTTCAGTTGAGCTGCATAGGGCATCTGTTTGAGGCCAGTGATCCTCTTGGTGAGGTACTTCTCTGGTCTTTCCAGGTGTTGCAGGTGTCTTGTAAGGTACATCCCAAATGGGGTGTTGTACTCTATGATGGGTCTGATGAATTATGAGTAGAGGGGCAGAATGACCTCTTTTGATCTGGATGTGAACCCTTTTGTGATTAGGTGGGCCACATAGAAGGATTTTCTAACCAGTTTGGCAATGTGATTATCAAAGGAGAGATTACTATCTACTTGGATCCCCAGATCTCTTATTATGTCTTCTATATTTAGGGGACAACCAGCTATGTGGTAGTTTGTGGGTACTTTGTTTTTTCCAAAGGGAATGACTATGCACTTTTTGGCATTTAGCTTGAGGCCATGATTTTGACACCAAGTATCCGTCACAGTGAGACCCTTTTGGAGGATGTCTGTGTCAGCCGGAGAGTCAATTATAGGCCCTAGTTTGCAGTTGTCTGCGAACTTGGTCAGCCATAGTCCTCCTGTGCTTGCCTGTATCTCTGAGAAGTATATGTTGAACAGGAGGGGTCCTATGACTGAGCTCTGGGGAACGCCACTTGTAACTGGTTTAGAGTTGGACCTAGCTCCTGTAACTCTCACCATTTGGGTTCTATCCATGACCAGTTGGCAACCCATCTTGTGACTTAGGGGTTTATGTTCAGGCTGGTGAGCTTGTCTATAATTCCAGAATGGGGAATGGTGTTGAAGGCCTTTGCGAGGTCTAGGTAGGCTGTGTGTACCACCTTTCCCTCGTCTATAGCCTTGGTAACTCTCTCAAAGAAGTCCACTAGGTTTAGGAGGCATGATCTGCCCTTAACAAAGCTGAACTAGGTAGGGTCCAGTGTTTGGAGGTTCCCAATGTCTCTATTAATGAGTTCCATGATGATGAGCTCCATAGTCTTGCAGACCAAGCTAGTCAGGCTTAGTTCCCGGCGTCTGTTGTGGCTCCACCTTTGTGGAGCTGAATAACCATTGCTGTGTGCCAATCTATGGGTATGTAGCCTGGGAAGAGGCTGAGTTTGAACAGTGTGTTTAGGTGAGGGGTTAGTTCGTCTTTGAGCTTGTGTAGGACGCAGCCAGGGACACCGTCCGGTCCCATTGATGCTGTGTTTTTGGCTTTGGAGAGGGCTGTTTTAACCTGATTGTCTGTGATTTCAGGGGCTCTACATTCTTCTGGTATGGTTATGGGCCCTTTAAGGGGATGAGAGGTGGGTGATGTTTGCACTGAACCTGTCTGCCAGGATGTTGGCGATATTGGTTGGTTCAATGTATTTTATGCCATTCTGCACTAACTCCGAGCAGATCTGAGCATTGCCACTTAGATTCTTGACATAGCTAAAGAATGCTTTGTGGTTATCTTTGGAGTCCTTGGCAATTTTTCTTTCAAAGCTTGCCTTGGATGATTTTATGAGGGATCGTAGTTTCTTGCTGATACTGATCAGAGATGTCTTCCCTTCTTGGGATTTTACTCTTTTCTGTACTAGTTTCCTCCTTCTGTTGTATAGCTTGTTTATGGCAGCGGTCCACCAGTCTGGTTTCCTTTTCTTGGAGGAGTAAGTTTTGGATTTGCTTGGGATAGCACGATCCATGCATTCTTGTAGGTGCCCATAGAATGCATTAGTAAAGGATTTTGCAGCTTGGACAGCATTATCCTTTAGCATGGGGCTTTGAAACTTTCCACCTTGGTCTTAAGTAACATGAAGTCTGCTCTTGTAAAGTTTTTCATGGTGGTTTCCTTGTCCGGAGGTGGAGGCGGAATGCGGATATCCTGAGTGATTTGTTTATGGTCAGATCTAACTAGCGAGGGATTGACCTCCGGTGTGGAACACCGGTCGCCCATGTTGGTGATGACCAGGTCCAATATGTTGTCACCTCTGGTGGGAGTTCATCCAGGGCATTTGAGTTTATAAATTCTAGGAAATGTTGGGCAAGGGAGTTAGTACTTGAGTAGTTCTCCCAGTTAATGTTTGGGTAATTGAAATCGCCCAATATTAGGGTGTTTGGTAGGACCTTTATGTTTCCCAGTGTTTCCAGAAATGTGTAATGGGGGTCCTGGGACATGGTGGGTGACCTATAGCAAGCTACAATTTGAATTGCAGTTTTGTCCGTTGTTATTTGCATGTGGATGATCTCTAAAGTATCTTGTTGTGCCACTAACATGGAGGTGTGGGTATCCTTGATGAATATGGATACTCCCCCACCTTTTGTATTTTGGTCCGGGTTCTGTGGTCGAAATGTATGGTATGAGTTGTAGCCTGGTAGTGCTGGGGTGCTCTCTGGAGCCTTAAACCAGGTTTCTGTTACTGCACATATATCAATTTTTTCCGTACTGAGGAGTGGCTCGAGTGCATGCATTTTGAGGTTTAAACTTCTGGAATTGAGTAGCATTACCCTCAGTTTTTTGTTACTTGTGCTATTTATGGCAGTGGGTTTGTCTTTTGAGCTTTGCCTAAAAAAGACACTATGGGGGTGGCAAGAGCCTATTCCAGTATTCAAAACCCTAAGGGTGACAGGTGCAAGCCATCTCTAGCGAAGCAGCGTGGCTTGTCGAGCATGTCATCCCAGGCGGACTGACACTGGATCCCCTTTGAACGACACCAGAAACTTATCCAATTGTTGAAATTGATCATTTTTTCTTTATACCGTGGTATCATTCTTGGTGAGGGCAGGATGCTACTCAGGGTCAGGGTCATACCGGCCTGGGCTATGTGATCAGAGAACTCTTCCATGTCTCTTTTCATGTAGTTCAGGGAGGTATGGCTCAGGTCATTCACACCAACATGGACAATGATAGAGTCATATTTGTACTTGTTCTGGAGTGACCTGAGTGCTTGTGTTAAGTGGCGGATCCTGGCACCCGACAGGCAGCTAACAGTAACATTCTCCTTATTCAGCCTAGTGAGTGGGATGTCAGTGTGCCTGACTATAGAGTCACCTATTACTAGTGTGTTGGGTATGTTACTTTGCCTTAAGGGCTGTGATTGTGTAGCACACTGGTTTTGTGAAGTATGTGTTTCATGGTTTGTGTTGGGGGGGGTGGAGGTTGCTTGGATGTCTGCTTTGGAGGTCTCTCTTGCTTTTACAGGTTTTTATTTAGAGCCTCTGAGTATGTTTTGGTGTATTTATGTGTATTTTTTGCCGGTGCTGGTTTAATGGGTCTATGTGAGACTGGTGGTGGGATGCAAGTATTTCCCTTCTCCTCTTGACTGTCTGATCCAGTCTTGGGTTTGAGAGCTTAGCCTCCAGTTTGGCTGTATAATTGCATCTCTCACATGTATTAGTGTTTGGTGGTAGGAGGAGAGGGTTGTCTGTGTTCATGAGGCAGTTGTAACATTGCCTCCAAATGCCCAGATTCACCAGTTGGACTGGAGAGTATACCTGAAACTGCCCTTTGGAAATGCCTGGATAGGTACAGTGAACTGTTTTACTGATTAGCTGGTAAGGTCAAATAGAGAGCCTTGTCCTTCTGTACAGTATAGGGGGGGTCTAGTGCTAGGGTTTATAAGTGCTTGCTATGAGTTTTGAGCAAGTGCTGGGCTGAGAAATGAATGGCTTGAGTGCTTAAGTTGAAAGTTTGTTTAGTTCCAAGGGAAAAATTTGAAAAAAATTGAGACTTTGTGGAGCCGGGAGTAGTTATACCTGAGCTAACCAGGGCTGCCCGGCACGCAAAACTGGGTAGATGCATTTTTTTATAGCAGGAAAATGAAAGAGATAGAAATTAGCCCAAAATGGCCAATAAACTACTAATTTGTGTGCTGAAACCACTCCTCCAGGGAAAGATAGGTTGCTCAAAGCTCCTCTCTCTCAGAGGTGAACAGAGAAACTTCCTTCTATCCAAGTAAGGTATGGGCAAACACAGAGAGTTGTAACACAGCCCTGAATTCAGCACTAACATGAAAACTGGACTATACTAGCTTAGAAAGGCAGGAAACAAATACATACATACATATATATATATATATATATATATATATATATTTTTTTTTCCCAGAAAATAAAACAGATACAATCAAAAAACACTTTAAATGCACAGAAAAGGATACTTATTGTTATATATCTCAGATCAGATTTGTAGTCAATGCCCCTAGTAATAACATAGGAAGAAACACAAATACATTAAAAGCAGATGAATAAAGTGCAATCTTTTTACATATATATAAAACAATAGAAAACAATCAAACTGATGTAAACAAGTTACCCAATTAACCAGAAAAAAGTTCAAAACTGAAACCTGTTCCAGCAGTCTTCAAACAGACAAGTTTTAACTGCACACTCCTGCCACTAGGGTGCAGGAGAGCCTTCTCCAAAAAAAGATGGCCTGGATCAGTGCTCAAGTTATATAAACAAAGCTAGATTCAGGAAGGCCTGAATCTGGTCTATGCTACAGCAACAAGGCGCACCAATTTTAGTAAGAAACAGTTCAAATAAGCAGGCACAATGAGCCTGTGACCAGAAATTCCCAGCTCAGAAGGGCAGAATCCAGCCACTCCTCCCACAAGAGTGCAGACCACAAACCTTCTTAATGTAGAATAACTGGCCTATAGCCCAAGTGCTTAAACCAGAACTAATACACTTTTAGAATAGCAGACACTGGGCCTTCAATCAGCAATTCCCAGCTTAGAAAAATGTAAGCTACCTGTCCTGCTACAACACTGCAGACCACAAACCTTCTTAATGTAAAACAACTGGTATGAAGCCCAAGTGCTTAAACCAAAACACCTAGAATAACAGTTACAATTTAATCAGGATACTACAAAGCAGTAATAAATGCAGCAGAATAAATAAAATTGAGTACTTTTAAGAAGAGGCAAAAACAAAATAAAGTAGGAGGAAACGCAATACAGTAAACACAGATGAGTAACGTGCAATTTTATTTTTGCTCTGTTCTTCATTTTTTTAATTTTGTGGTAAATCACTAAGGATTACAGTCAGTCAATAATGATGATCATTAGAGTTTTGTACTTACTGAGCAAAGAAGTTAAGAGCTATATTCATTTAAAAAAATTAATAGGTTGATTGATTTATTAAATAAATACATAAACATTAAGGAATCCTCTTTCCTGGGCACTAGAAACAGTCTGGAGTGGGACCCTTTCCCTCTTTGAGAGACAGGCACCTCTTGAATATTACCTTGAGTCAAGAGAATTTGAAGAACCTCGAGGGAAAAAGGGAAGTTGTTCCCAAGGAGACTGAGGAATGCCCATAAAAGGAGAACAGGATTTCCACACCATGAAGTATCCCTGATGAATGATTGACAGAACCCAAGAATCCTGCCTGATCTGAAACCAAACAAGAAGAGGAAGAGAAAGGTGAAGAGAAAGAGGAGTGTGGCTGGGAAGGGACGGATAGTCATACAGCACCTGGAGGAGCCTGTTTGCCACTCTTCTTACCTTTAGTAGAAGGGTGGAATTGCCTTCGAACAAAGGCAGGCTTAGCAGGGTAGTTTCTCTGAAATTTAGGTACAGGAAAAACAAACACGTTTAATCTCCTGAAAGGCCTTACCCTTATCCTGAAGGAACATAAACAAACCAGAAGCAGCTTCCCCAAACAAAAGCTTAAAATCCAGAGGAACATCCATCAACTTAGCTTTAATACCAATAGGTAAAGGTTGAAGCCTAAGCCAAGAATACCTCCTCATCACTGAACAAAAAACAGCAGCCCTAGAAGATGCATCTGCCACATCATAACTACATTTAAAGAATGATGATCAACTTGAAAGGAAGTGTCTATCAAGGAAAGAATAAACGTTTTACCATCAGAGTCTAGAAAATAAGAAATAAGTTGACAGGCCAGAGAAAGAAGCACTAACACGTACCAAGACATATGGGTCTGATAATTAATAGCCCTAAAGCTAGGGTAGCAGAAGTGTAAACCTTCTTATCCAGCCTTTCCATAGCTCTGCTGTACTTGTCAGAAGGCAATAACTTGGGCAAAGAAAGCAAATGAAATGGCTTATCAGAGGCTACAGACACTACAGAGGGGTCAGCAGCAGGACATTTATATAAAAAATAATCCTCAGGCATCCTATAAAACCTGTCAGGTTTCTTGGGAACAGGGGTCAGAGAATCTGGTGGATAAGATGCATTGAAAAAAGCATCCAGTAAAGCAGCCAAAACAAGAGGAATAGCTGCAAACTTAGGAGATTCCATCTGCAGCAATTCTTAGTACCCTTAGTACCTCTTATGGATATCAGAGACATGAGCACAATCCCACTTAACAAAATCCATCATCCTAAGGAGTGTGTCCCCAAATCAAATTTCCTCAAAAGGAACATCAGGGCTAATAGATTCCTCCTCCTCTGACCCATAGTCCGAAAGGGAAGGAATTTGAGTAGAATAAGTCAGGGATTTGTCAACAGAATCTGACTGTTCCTCAGAAGAATCCTGTTCTCTAGGCCTTTTAAGGTGGAGTACAGGACCAAGGAGGAGCAGGAACTGAAACCACTTGAGGAGGCTTTAAGGAGATTAAAGCAGTAAATAGCCCCTGAGTAAAGGCCTGACAGTAACCTTTGTGGATCCCTAGGGCCAGAAGAAAGATGTTTAAGTTTTTGTTTCTTTTTTAAGGGAATGTCCCCTCCAAAAAACTGAGAAGGCTCAAACCCAGGACAACATTTGATAACCATAGTAGGAACTTCTTCCCAACTAAAAATGAAGGAACTCCCTTAGGACCCTCAGAAAAAAATTAACTGTGCTTCCCCCTGAATGCCCGAGATGGATGCCTGCAAAGCTTCATCAGACATGCTGCCAGGCAGACCCTCCCTGCCTCCACCACGGTCATGGCAGAGAAATCCAACAACATAGCTGGGTGAGCCTCCAGGTTTGTAACAACCTTGGGAAAAACACCTGGCAGAGGCTGGACAGCACAAGATTCCAGTTGTACCTTTTTCATCTTCTTTCCTAACGTCTGACCCTCGGGGTGGGAGATTCTTTCCACTGTATCTTTAGTGAGAAGTTTAAGACACTGGTTCTCGAGATATAAAGAAAGGGAAAAAAAGTCTACTGTGAAGGGTTTTCAGGGTGAATGCCTGACAAATTGAACAAGATGTATGGTCATGAGAAGTTCCTAGACAAAAAAGACACTTATTGTGTCTGTCTTTATGGAGAATCTGTCTCCCAGACTGGCATTTACCCTTCCTGGATGACATTAACCCAAAGGACCACAAAAAAAGAAAAGAAAAAATAAACCCCCCAATGAACACTTATCTGCAACTGCAAAGAAGTCAGCAAACAAGCGTTTGTAGTCACTGGAGAATGAAAATGTGTTCAACTGGCAGAAAACAGACACAGGTAAGCAGACTGATGGTGAAAAGATACATTTGGGCTAGTGGCAAAGACGTTCAGACTGTGGTAGGCCTGAACATCACCTTTATGCTCCAAACTACACAAGGAATGTTTGGGTGACATTCGATATACCTTTAAAGCAATAGAGTCTTTAGGAAACTGGCCAGACGTCGGGATTCCATGGCAGGGAATCCCCATATGTTAAGAATACTGCAGCAGTGAATATAAGGATATCACTTCATATTTGTCTATAGGTACTATCTAAACATCTATTCCTGTGTCTTTTTTTATGAAAAGTCCTGTACATTACAAGCTTTTTTCTTATAATAGTTGTTCTACCTTTGTCATACCTAATGTTGGCTGCTAATCAGAGTTGCAGATGTTTGCACTTTGAGCTTTATTTGGTTTGCTTACATATCAAATAAGATCCTTATATCCTTCCAGACTGTATACAACATTTGTTTTCCATATGCTACACTATTACCATGAAATGTGAGTAAATTAGAAATGTTTCTGATAACTATCTGGTGGAGGTTACAGATGCCCACCTTTGTAAAGCCCTTTGAACCAAATTTTCATTATGAGATACTTATTGTATAATTACAGGGAATTCATGGACAGAAAGGAGAGCAATATATGAATAAAATGTTATTTATACAGTTAAATAAACTATATTCAACCTAAAACATACTTGGCTACCTTTACCAAGGAAAGGTTTACTAAATAGATAACTTTTTGGTAGAAATGTCTAGAAAAAAGGTGCCACATTATTCATATATGCATTTAACATCTGCCAAAGAAAGCAAAAAATGTTATTTCACTTAGTGTTTCATTTACTCTGTTTATTCACATAGGCTTTTTATTATGTCACCTAGCTAAATAAGAGGTGAAGTGTATTAGTTTTTTACAGTTCTTATAACAGAAATAGTGTAAACCAGTACCACTGTCAAGCATTCACTTTAGCAGTTTCCACTTTTATTGAACTACTATAGCTTTAGAAATGTTTTTAAATGTTTGTTTTAATTTCTCATATGCACTTCTGTTTTACTGACCTGAAATATGGACTGCAACTACACATTATGTTTCTGTGAACTTCCATTTCTTCTCCATTGACCTTGATAACTGCATCACAGAGTTTACCCTGTAGTCTGAGTTGATTGATAATTTTGCATGATGTTGGACTCATTTTCCTCTTAATGTGGATATTGTGAAGACTGTGTGTTATAAGTGGTTCTCCCATTTTTAATCTTCCAGGCAAGCACAAGTAGAATGTCTTTTTTATGAAAGAGACAGACTTATTTGTTAATGTATTTCTCCTTGTAATATGGATATTTAGCTGAGTATAGTGATCTGTACTCAGCAAGTTCTAGAATCCCACCATTACTGACATCATAAATGCACAGCTTCACGTTCTAGAAGTCCAGTGCAGCACTGGCTGTTTATGTAAGGAGTATATGATGTAGAACATTGTCTGTTTTAAGTGGTATCCTATTAGAGAAAACACTTTTTATTCCACTGGACATCCGACATTAGCAAATAGCACCTAAGTAAGCTCTGCAGGGTCCTATCAAGTTCCTGTCCTGAGAAGAGTGAATGGCTTTTTGTTTGCATGTTCACCTCAGAAGGCTGGTGTTTCTGCCCTTGATCAGACTCATTTCTGATGAGCAGAGACAGTATCAAAATTTCAAACCGGATTGTCATTTCAGCACTGAAGGGTGGCTGGAGCCAACTGACATTATGTGTGGTGAAGCTCCTGATGGTAGTATATTTGCCCAGCTGCACCATACAAAAAAAAAAAAAAAAATTCTTGGCATGCAGGATATCATATGTGATGCTGCTGGCTGCTCTGCTCTGCCTCATTTCCCTTTGCTAACCCATCACTGGTAAGGTCCCAACCCCAGAGATAGTCCCAGTGACATCAAGGTAAAAAAAAGCTATAGGAGCAGCCCTGGAGAGACAAACTGATGGTCAGCTGGAGGACATAAAAAGGGAACCAAAATATTGTTATGGGAAATGTACTGTCATATTTGCTTCAAAATGTTATCTTCCAAAAGCTTTCAGTTTTCTGTTTGTTTATTTGGACGGTACAGTTTAAGGTACATGTAAAAAGAATACATTTTCCATAACAATATGGATTTAAAAGACTAGTTTTAAAGAAAAAATTGGTAATAAAATGAATGAAACATGAAAAAGAAGACTAGCTTGCAAAGTGGTGATTGTTAGATGGAACTAGTTGATTTTGAAGTTGACAATACAATTCATTGAGTTTGATATTAACTTCTCAATTATAAAAAATGTATATTAAAAGATAATATAGTAGGTACTTTAATAAAGATCAAGCCTGGTCGCTGATGGATTTTTTTGGGGGGGGAAATAAAACAATGATTGTAAAAAAAAAAAAAATAGGAGAGAATGGCTATTACCTACAAGTGAGTGAAGCCCGGTAATGCTAGAGAATGGAGTACTTTGATGGCCTGGCTTGTATAGAGTGGGCTGCATGGCTCTGCATTACAATGAGGCCTTACTGCCAGTAATGTTTGTAACTTGTGTGTCCTCACAGTGATTGTATATATGTAGCAGTCTTTCTACATGTAACGTTCAAAATATGAGACAAAAGGCCAATGTTAGACAGTGAGAGAGAGAGAGAGAAAGAGAGAGAGAAAGAGAGCGAGAGAGTGAGATAAAACAGAAGGAAATAGAGAGAGATATTCTACCACTGTAAGGAAACATTAATGGAAGCTGGGGCTTAACTAGGGCACATTATTTCTCACATGGAGATGCAAACAAGAAGGAAAAAAACAAGTCATTTGCTGTTGTGTGATACATATACACACACACACACACACACACACACACACACACACACACACACACACACACACACACACACACACACACACACAGTTTTTCTTCCAGAATTCAGAAGTGAACAAATGTTCAACAAGTACACATCAGGCATAAACTGTACAAATAATTGGCAGGTTTCTATTTACCTGCAAACAAGGCCATTCTCTTATTGGATTCATAAGTAGCAGAATATAAGAAATTCACCAAAGCTTAAAATACATATTTTACCCAGTCTTACATTTAGATGTAAAGAATAAAGATGTCCCGTTTGTTTTGAAGCCGATTCCACTTTACTCAGTTAAAGCCACATTATATTGACTAAGTGCTTTCACCCATTCACAGGGCATCATCAGAGTCAATTCTACAAGGCAATATGATCCCATTTATACACAACTTCCTTCACACAACTATCCATTCATTAGTCAACACCCTCATATTAAAAACACCACATTTCATTAAAATAAACAAATAATGCATTCCCCATTTAAACATACACACAAACGTACAAATAATACACCCCCCATTTACAAATATATGTATATATGTTCATGAAATGTATGTCAAAACCAATAAACAATACAATGAAAACATCCTATAAACATATATAGCAAAGATGACATCAACATGTACATACACACCCCAAATGGCTTTGCGTGCATGGTTAAATTCTTTTTATTCATATTACACATGCCCAGCTCTATATCTCAAGACCTCTGAAATTTAAATGCAGTCATTTATACCCGGTTCTTGCTTCACATTCAACCTAATCTGCCATTCTGTCTCCTTTAGTTCTACCCTCAATTTAGGGTCCCTCCCTTTCACTAATAACTTTTTCATTGACAAAAAATAGGATTTTTTTGAAATTTGTACATACTGTACTGTGCATATATAAGGCACTACTTGTTTTTTTGTTCTTAATATCCTGAACATGCTCTGAAATTCTGTCCCTCAACCTCCTCGTAGTCTTTCCTACATAAAATCCCAGGTATCCTGTACAGGTTGCCAAATATACAACCATATTAGTTTCACAATTGCACCTTCCAGGATATTGAAGGTTACTAAGCAGGTTGTCACCTCCTGCACCATCCACACATACAACACCTAAATCTACATAGTGCAAGATTCTCACTAGAAGCCTACCTAAAGATCAGAGACCTCCCAAACATAAACACACTTCACTTAATACATTCCCAGCAAATCACAGTACACATACAAACACACACACCAGTGTCTCACCAAATATGTCCTTAAGGCAAAACACAAAATCAGATGTTTTAGTCATAGCTGACTCCACTGTGAGACACACAGATGTTCCACTTACCAGGCTGGATAAGGAAAAGGTCACAGTCAGCTGTCTGTCAGGTGCCAGGATCACACATGCACTCAAGTCTCTCAACAACAGGCATTGCTATGACTCTGTCATAGTCCGTGTTGGTGTGAATGACGTGGGATATACCTCACTGGACTACATGGAGAGACATGACTGAGCTCTCTGCTTATGTGTCCCAGATGGGTATGTCCCTAGCCTTAAGCAGCATTGTACGTTTACCTAGGAAGATGCCTCAATGTAGACAAAAATGATTGACTTGAACAATTGGCTTAGTTTCTGGTGTCATTCTATGGGAATCCAGTAGCTGTCAGCCTGGGATAATATGGTTGATAGACCATGATGCTTTGCCAGAGATGGCATCCACCTGTCACCTCTGGGCTTTTAGCTAGTGGCTAAGACTCTTGCCTCCCCCTAGTGCTGTTTTTAGGCAATGTCACAAAAACAAATTCCCAGCATAAAAATATCCTCAAAAAACAACCTTAAGATTATGCTGCTAAACACTAAAAGTCTAAATCTGAAACTGCACTCACTGGAAGCACTTATTTGTTTTTTGTGTTTGTTTTCATGGGATTATTAAACGGTTTTAAGTACTCCAACTTTTTCATTTTGCTTTTTAGAAGCTAGCTCTTTTTGCCATGCTTTTGTTTTCAGTTTGTTAGTGGTTCTCCTTGGTTTTGTACTGGAAGTACTCCTCACCATGGAAAATGTGGACATCTCTGCAGTCTCAGAGACCTGGTTCAAAGCTGTGTAGAGCACCAAGACCATACTGGGATATAATGCCTTCCACAGGTTCAGATCACAAAATGAATGTGTGAAAACTAAAGGCGGGAGGAGGAGCATCAGTATTCTTCAAAGATAAATGCATCTCCATATTGGTTAAATAGAGTGATTGGCTAAAGTTACTCCATGTGTAAATAACTATAAGAAAAACCATGCACCAAGTTATTGCCAGCTATAGATATCCCTCCATGAACCATGATATCCACAGTGCCTACTTGGATCTACTTGAGTTGCTCAAAATACAACCAAGCACCGTGGTTATGGGTGACTTTAACTATTTGTCCATAGATTGGGTAAATCACACATGTACAAACACACTCACCCAAAGGTTCTTGAACTTCAATAACTTAAATGCCTTGGAGCAAATTGCTGGCACCCCCACAAGGGGCCCAAACATTGTAGACTTGGTACTCACCAACATGGTAGAACGGTGCACCACCACAAGTGTGTGGTCCTCCCTGGTGAAGACTGATCATAAATCAGTCTCTTTTGAAGTAACAATATAATTACCCCCCCCACACCCCACCCCATGAGAAATTAGGCTAAAAAAATACTTGTCCAAAGCCAACTACAGCCTCTTACAAGAAGGCATTAATAGCATCAAACCTCCTGTCTCCACTGACGGCAAGGACACCTATACTGGGATATACACCAATGCATTGTATAAACATCTATACAATTGTATTTACTCAGTCATTTCTTTAAGGACCAAACAAGATCCTCCAGAAAAAAACAAGCCTGCCTGGTAGACATCCACCATAAATGTATATAATAAGAGGAAGAGATTGCTGTCTAAGAGCAAGAAGGAAAGATCTCAGAACTGGAAGCACACCCTTCTCAGCTTGAACAAGCAAATGAGACATCTTGTAAAGTTCTTTAAAGCTAACTATGAATCTAGGCTAGCATCCCAAGCTAAGGATAACCATAAGGAATTCTTTAGCTACATCTGAAACCTTAAAGGAAAAGCCAGATTTGTGCTGAACTGGTAGTGATTGTTACCACATATACTGAACCATTGGAAATGGCCAACGTGTTAGCTGACAGGTTCAGTGAAAACTTCTCCCCCCTGTCCCCACCATATATAACCCAAACATTCCTACCACCTATTTTCCATCTAGTATCTCTATAGAGCAGGTCTTAACCACTCTCTCCAAGGCCAAAATCACAGCCTCTGTGGGACCTGATAACATCCCAGGCTGCATTCTCAATGGTTTAAACCAGGAGTTAGCAACACCATTGGGTACTCTTAAACCACACCCTAAGCCTTGGTTTTGTCCTTGTTGAATGGAAAACAGCTGCCATCTTCCCCTTGCACAAAGGGGGGAGGGGGTGCATCCACCAACTCTGGGAACTATAGACCCATTAGCCCAACCAACCTTATCTGCAAGGCCATGGAAAGAATCATCATGGATCTTATCAACAAGGATATAGGAGACATCCAAACACTTGACTCTACCCTGTTTGGTTTTGTTAAAGGGAGATCCTGCCTGTTGAACCTGGTGGACTTCAAGATTGTCGCCAAGGCCCTGGACGATGGTTAATCTAGGCATACTTCCTACCTAGACTTGGCCAAGGCCTTTGACACAATCCCCCAGTCAGGCATGATTGAAAACCTCACCCAGCTGGGAGTCAACCTATATAATGTCAGGTGGGTTGCAAACTGGCTCACAGACAATAGGGGACTCCACCTTCACCAGCAGACCCATTACCAGTGGCACTCCACAGGGATTAGTGCTGGGACCCCTATTGTTTGGAATCTACTTCTCAGAAGTACAGGCAAAAACAAAAGATCTGTGGCTGACAAAGTTTGCTGATGACTGCAAACTGGGAGCAGTCAGAGTCCCCAATGATGTCAACATTCTACAAGAAGGACTTATGCAAACCAATGATTGGTGCCAAAGTCATGGTATTAAACTCAATGCAAAAAATGCAATATCTTCCCCTTTGGGAAAGGCGATGTCTCTGCAGATTACCATATTAATAATAACACCCTAAGCTCTAAATCAGTGGTGAGTTATTTGAGCACACAGGTTGACACTAGCCTTACTTTTGATCATGATGTCTCCATGGAGGTAAGCAAGGGCATAGCTTCTAGAACAAAAGAGGTTAAAAACCCCCTGTACTCTTCCCTCATCAAGCTAATAATAGAGTGCAATGCTCCCTTTGTTGTGTACGTAAACAGGCACCTGCAGCAACTGGAGGGACCTCAAAGATTACTCAAAGAAAATTCAGGGTCTTCAGCACATCTCTTACGTGGACAGACTGAAATCACTGTCACTATACTCTGTATCGTACAGACTACTCAGAGACAACCTGTGCCTTGCATACAGAGCAACCTCTTATCCTGCCTTAATGGAAATACTGAACATTCATAAGTCAAATGGTACATGATTCCCTCACTCTATGGACCTTAACCTAGCATGTGACATCAACAAGACTTGCTGGAGAGACAGATATGTCTCCCAGAGGTTGCCTATCCTCTGGAATAAACTTCCAATACAGGTTAAACAGAGCCCCTTATTAACTCTTTTTTAAGTGTAACTTGGACGAGTGGATGGGAAACCACAAATTCACTCCAGGAGTTTCACCTGTGTCCCACTTGTATAGGGGCAGTCAGTGCGGATTAAAATCTGTGTTTAACATAGACCATATCTCTAGACCCTTTAAGGTAACAAGGGTTGAACTTGGATAGGCTTGTAAGGGCCCTCGGGCCATTAGCCTAGTAACCTCCTATGATTATATGAACCTATGAACCAGAAGTAAGCCCAGAACTAGCCCCAGAAACAATCTGCTCTGGTGGCATCTCAAATTAAAAAAGGATTTACAACAAAAGGAAACAAATATTATGGCAAAAGCAGGAAGGATAATTCCCATAAAGATAAAAAAAACTCTCTTCAAACTAAATACAGAACTAAGAGGGAAAATTAGATCAGACAAAGCCAAATTTGAAATTAAAATAGCCTTCCAGGTGAAAGATAATCATAAGGCTTTCAGTTATATCAGAAACCTCAAGGGCAGTACACAGCAATGTGTAGAACTAGGGGTCAATGGTTCCACATTCACTGAGCCTGGAGATATAGTGAACCTAACTTTACTCCCCTCTCACCCTCTCACTCCCAACCAACCCCCCAAAAATACCTCAACTATAACCCCTCTGACTATAACTAGGGAGCATGTACTGACTGCACTCACCAAAACCATGAACACAGCCTCAGTGGGCCCCAATACCATCCTGGGATGCCTCTTCTACAGTCTAAACAATGAGTTATCAGGACCCCTGGAGTCACTGTTTAACTATAGTCTTAAACAGTCTTTGTGCCATGAGAATGGAGGACTGCAACTGTCATATCCACTTTCATAAGGGAGAACCTTCAACAGATCTAGGAAACTACAGATGCATTAGCTAGACTAGTCTTATTTGCAAAGCCATGGAAAGAATTATCATGGAAATTATCAACAAGGACATTGGAGACCTGCAGATACTGAATTCCTCCTAGTTTTTCTTTGTCAGAGGAAGGTCATGCTTACTGAACCTGCTGGACTTCTTTGAAAAGGTCATTAAGGCAATGGATGAGGAGAAGGTGGTGCATACTACATACCTCAATCTGGATAAAGCATTTGATACAGTACCCCATGTGGCAAAAGGAGATACTGCCAGCACAGCTAGCTGACATTTTGTAAATAATTAATTGTCATTTGGGAATATCAAGTTGATTTATACAAGATGCTTGTGTCACAAATGTATTAGAACTGTGGGTCATACAAGATGCTGGTGTTATAACTATATTAGAACTGTATGTCATGTGTATATCAAACTGATTTGTACAGACGTGAGTGTCGAAAAGGTATTTGTAAAGTGCTGTGTTTGTAATCTAACCACATTGTGCCTACTGCAGAGAAGAGAAATGTACATGCACTATTGTAACTGTTTAAATGTATCTGTTTTAACAGAGGTAACTGGAGGGTTAACCTCAGTTCAGCAGACTTTAGAAAAATATCTGAAATGAAATCGCTTTATAGGCTAGGCCATCTCACAGGTTTCAGGGCAGCCAGAGACACAAAGTCTGTACTAGGAAGCGTTCTGTATTGTCTTTGGAGTGAACTAATTACTACTCTGAAAGCTTGAACAAATGCAATTGTTTTATGACTTCTAGTACCTGCCAAAGATCAGAGCAAAAGCCCTTGTCTGTGTATTTTAACAGGTAGATGCTAAATACTGCCAGCTACTAGCAATGGGGGTTTGCATGAGAATTAGAAGTCAGATGACCAGAAATTAAGTCATTCTGCAAGCTATCCCAGCAGTAGTACATTAGCTATTATTTTGAGAAGTCTCTTAGTTAGACAGAGCATTCTGTATTCTGTCTTGGACCTGACAACAACAAGAAGAACCATTCACCACATCATCTGTGGCATAGTTGTGTGCTCTTATGAGAAATTGCACTTGCAATGTACTTTATTAACATATGTATTGTAGTTACTGTATATGTTACACTAATGTTTGTGGGGCTTTTCTCCCCGGGCCTCCGCTGAAAATGGGAACCATGCCCAATCAGAGTTTCCCGGTAAACAAATGTAAAATAAATAATAATAAAATAAAATAAGCCTTGATCTATTAATAAGTTTTTAGCATAAAGTAATTCTATTAGATACAGTCAGGAATATAGTGAAGCTTAGTTTAGATATTATTTTTCTTTATTTGAGACTTTCCTTCAAGGCTGTTTTAAATATTTCCTGTGATTTTGAACTCTGCTGTCACCATGAATATATATACTTAGTATTTTCTTGGTGTTTTATTATTTGGTCTATTATTTATTATTAAATATATTTAAACCTTTCATTGAAGCTGATCTTTGTTGAGATATTTAAGTTTTGAGAGTACTTGCATATTTATTTGGTAACACTGTGTGGGCCACTCCTAATAGCCTTCCTCTTGGTCAAACTACCATTTGTATTAATATTAATATTACACAGTAAAATTGGTCACCCTTTATGGGCCTTAAAGTAGCTACCAAGGAGTGACTGGTGACAGTGGAAACTAACTTATAGTCTGGGCAGACGAGGGCATAGCTAGTAAACCTGTGCCAGCCTTTCCCAGGAGTGTGCGTAAATCAAATCTCAAAGAGTGTGTGTTTCAGCTGCTTGGGCTGGGACATGAAGCACTGGTTGGACAAAGAGGTTGCTGGAGGTCTTTGCTTAGTCATTCAGCTGAGATTTCAACTCTATAGTTGTACTAGTGGGGAGTCTTATTGGGGATCTGGAGGAAAAGGGAGAAACCAGCCCCAGACTGACTGTGTCTCTGTGTACCCTTATGGACAATTGCACTTGATGCATTGGGCTGCATCTGGAAATACCATGTGTGTACCTGTTATCCTCCCAGTGAATGTCCCCCCACAGGTGCCAGTGGTGAGGATTGAAGCTCCTTGGTTACTGGCCCAGAGGTGGGATATCGATGTCACATATTGGTTGGCAGTTGTGGGTCGCCACACCTCACTCAGGTATTGTCAACCAACTTATGGAACTAGGCATGAAACCCTTTATAACATGCTGGTGGATAGCTAGCTGGCTCACAAATACAACTCAAGATGGTAGGATCATTGAGGCTACCTCCACAAAGAGGTCAATCACCAGTGGAGTCCATTAGGGCTCTGTGCTGGACCTGCTTCCCTTTGGCATCTACTTCTTGGAGATTAACGCTAGTGTGAAAGGCCTCTAACTGACCAAGTTTGCAGATGATTGCCAACCAAGAGCAGTCACTGAATGTCCCAAAAATGAAAACACCCTTCAGGAAGGTCTAACACAGAGACATGATTGGTGCCAAAGCCATGACTTAAAACTCAGTGCAAAGAATTATCGTACCTTTTGGAAGGTCAGCTACCCCAGGTCACTACATCATCAATAAAACACCCCTAAAAGTTGATTCACTAGTCTGGGATCTGGGAACTCCTATACATAGTAGCCTAGCCTTTAACCAAAATGTGCCCAAGGTAGTAAGAAAATCCTTCTGTGCTGCTCAACTTATAAGTACAGGCATGGTATCTTGGTCCAGAGAGGTAATTGAGCCACTGTACTTGGCCCTCATCAGAACCAACATAAAGTATAATGCCCCCCTTCAGTGTTTACCTGGCCAGACACATGCAGCAGTTGGAACTTCCAAAAAAAAGGTTCCTTAAAAAAGAATACAAGGAGTAAACACAACATCCTATGCTGATTGCCTCAAAGCATTGTTTCTTTAATCAGTATCATACAGACTTCTGAGAGTTGATCTCTGCCAGGCATACAAGGCACTTTTGGGACCTGTTTTGATGAACCTTTTGCATATTTGCAAAACAAACAGCATCAGATTTAGTAGATCAAAAGACCTACATTTTGCTTGTGACATAAATAGGACATGTCAGAGACAAATATGTTTCTCAGACAAATCCCATTCTCTGGAACAGACTGTTCCATCTATGTGAAGCAGAGTTCCTCCCTAACCCTTTTTAAGCACAACTTGGACCAATGGATGGGTATTGGGAATTTACCCCTGGTCTGGTGATAATTTCTCTGATGGACAGAGGCAGTCAGTAGATCTTCCCCTATTGGAAATTTACCCCTTGTCTGGTGCCTATTTCTTTGATGGACAGAGGCAGTCAGTAAATCTTCCCCTATATAAATCAAATTTGTGAGTCACATATGTGTTGCACAGCTAGGCTTATAAGGGCCCTCTAGTATACACCTATGAACAAATGACTTTGGGACAAAAAAATTGAGAATAAAATATGGGTTTCTCTCAAAAATCTGGTCATTTTAAAGGTATGTGGGGCAGAAGCATGGTTAGGGTGGGGTAAAGGAGCAGCCACCCTGGACACAAGTTGTTAAGGGGAGCAATCTGCAGATACTAATTAATCAGTAGTGCAGAACCCATAGTCTAAATTCCGATGTTTCTTCTACAGTCTGGAGTTAAGTTCTTGCTTTGGCACTTTGTGTGTGGTTGGTCTAAGATGTAGCAAGCAAGCAATTCACCACAATTTTTGCTCTTATTTAAACATGAGTGGTACAGATGATCTGTCATTCCTCCTTAGGAGGGAAGTAAGAAGCACCATAATCAGAGAATGGATTTTTTTTTTGTTTCTCAACTTTAGGTTAGAGGAGGGGTGCCAGATCAGGGAGAATCACCAGTCACTAGAGTCAGCTATGGCTCTGTGTGGGGGAAGGACAGGAATCCATTTTCTATATAATAAGGTTAACTTGGTAAGGAAATAAGGAAAATTGAAGAAATTTTAAGAGAGTTAGAGTAGTAAGCAGGTTCACACACACAAACATATAAGACAGACAAGACAAGGAGAGGTGCTAATACACTGAGGGAGGGGGAGCACTGTATTTTAGGAGACATCAGACAAACAGATGGAAGACAATGGTGATGCGGAGGACTGGATAATGAACAGGTGATTACATAAAAAGGAGAGGATCACTAGGATGGAGGAGAAGGAGGAGATGCGCAGAGTACTACCCTGCCCATGTTTGACCCAGTGGAAGGCTAGACACCACCCTGGGCATACTAAGCACTGGGCCCTGGCCCTGAAAGAGAGGCCAGTGTCAGACAGGGTTGTGACTCAGTGAGCTGCAGGAGGAAGTGCTCTAGGTGGCTGAAGTGGGCATCAAGACATTGGCCCAGTATCTCCCCACCTCCTCAGCCAGCTGCCTCTGATGGACATATTAATCACCTCCACTGGCAGAGGCACCAGCAGGAACAACTGCAACATCTTACTAGTGAAGCCCCAGCCCCACTCCTCGTGCAAGTATAGAGGGCTTAACAGCCTTTGCTGATGCTGGCTCTGGGTAAGCTGCTCTGGCAGACTGTAGGTGTTATATGATGTAGGGGTTTGTAGGTCTGTGGCATAATCACAGGCACTGCTCTGTATGCTACTGCATCTAAAAGGAAAACAAATAAAAAAAACATGTATGTACAGAAAAGGACAGGGACAAGGAGAATTATGGAGGGAATTGTACGCATACAGTCAAATACTGCACCACAAAATGTTTATAATCAAATATGCTGATAGCAGCTGCAGGATTCATAGCATTTTATTGAATCAGCAAATCATTGATCCACAAATGATCAAACATGACTCATCAAAACACAAAACCATTGATCTACAAATGATCAAAACCTCACACACTCTCTGCTAACTATATATAGCATCTTCCAAGACTGCAGTACAGTGGGAAGGGGCATATTCTCCAGTCCCGTCTAAACATTGATCTTTTACTAAAAAAGCTAGTGCAGTGGAGAATCGATTATTAGAACATCAATTATCCAAAACATCAATTATCCAAACGCAGCCTTCCAAAGTTTTCAGGTAGGAAAAATCATAAAGTCTGAATATTTAAACATTATACATATTCGCTTGTGTATGTCTTTTGAGCTTGTAGCCCACTCGTGTGTGAGAAATATTCTTTATTGTTCAGTGGAATTACTAAATAGTTGGAAAGTGTATCTTCATGCAGAAAAACAACATTTAAGAAGTTTTTTATCTGGTTCAATATATGTTTGATTATACAAACTACCCAAGGTCCCAATTAATTTGGATAATCAACTCTCTAATGTACTTTTTTAACAGCTGATTTTCAATCAGCTATACCAGCTTTAACATCGTCAGTAGAAACGCACATCTGGCTGCCACAATGGTGCAGCAGTTAGCATTGCCGCCTCACAGCAAACGGTTCTCCGGTTCGATCCTCAGCTGGGGTGCCTTTTGTGTGGAGTCTGCATGTCCTCCCTGTGGTCGCGTGGGTTTGCTCTGGGTGCTCCGGTTTCCTCCCATATCCCAAAGACATGCTGTAGGTGGATTGGATACTCTAAACTGGCCCTAGGCGTGAGTGCGTGTGTGTGTACCTTCTGTGGAAGGCTGGGTGCCGGCTGGCAACTAAACACTGTAAAACTCCACTGCCAGTTATGAGCAGACAGGTGATCCACTGTGGCGACCCCTAACCAGGAAAAAGACAAAAGAAGAAGTGGAAATGCACATCAACTAAAAGTTAGTTACCAGCTGTAATGCACTCATGAGAAAGCATCTGTGAAAATAGCAGATGTGTATTGCACATGTCAGACAAGTGCAAGTTGATGTGTGTGTGACCTCTCTGTATGAAACCA